>NC_056745.1:1071341962-1071546962 GCF_019279795.1 Protopterus annectens | reverse complement strand
AAACTTAAATGGCTATCATTTAATGAATTTAGTTCTCACTCTCACCATAGTTCTCAACCTCTTAGCACAAAAAACCTAGACAAGCCAATAATGGGGGAATACAGCCCCATTAGGGACACATTTCAAATAGTAATTTTATAAACTTAGAACATTATATTCCTTGTATAATAAGTAATGACAAACCTGCCCAATTCAAAACATTTCCATCATAAAAGTCTACACACACACACACACACACACACACACACACACACACACACACACACACACACACACTCACTCTGAACATACCAACTGCAAGGATGCACAAACATGAAAAAGGGAGAGATCTCCCAAAAGAAGGGAATCACTGCTGGCACACACTCAAACACACACTGGCAGTATTTTCTATGGAAAACAGCAACTGTGGAGTTCAAAGACTACTGCTGAGCAAAGCTGAATTGTTCCTCATAGAGTCTGATCTTGAAGAGTAGTAGAAAAGCCACCTTTATTCTCATTGCTTGGCAGGGCAGGATCTGGTTTGCCCACAAACCTCAAATAACAGTGTACAGGAGATGAAAGGATGAATGATTTAACTGCTATTTATACCTTTGTTCTTGTTTTATTAATCATTTATGTTGGATACATGTTTTATAGCTTTTGCTACACGACAAAGTACTGACTGCTTGGAGCTTTTCTCACAGGATCTACTCTAAAACTAGTCTTGACTATTACTGAAAAACAAAATCGGCAAACTAACAGATTCATTCATTTAAATTCTTCTAGCTGGAGAAGCTTTAGAAACCAGTAGCAATAATGCTTCTTTTTTCCTACAAGTTTCTTAATGGGACACCTTGCAAATATCATTCATGTTGCACGCTAAATGCATGCCTCTTACTCCTGTATAATTGTTATCATAATGATGTGATAGTATTGCTCCCATTAGCTCACACAGAAAAACTTAAGAAGAAATGTTACCATGCACTAGACTACAAATAATGTCTTGTGCCATGACTTCCTGTTCTCTGATAATTTGCTAAATTTTCCCATGCAGAATATAGAGTTAGATTCAATAAATAGGAAAATAGTAACTTACTGTCCAGAGCCGTTTGCATCTCAGCCTTTTTGTTGGCAGCATGGTACCAGGTGACCAGTCAATCATCCATCTTAACAATGCTTTCCAGCTTTTGCAAGTACTCCAGCATATCACACACACACACACACACACACACACACACACACACACACACACACACACACACACACAGAATCTTGTCAGCTTTCATAACTCACTTTCTCTCTCTGATCGCTCAAACACACACTCTTCACCTTTCAAACCTGCATTCACTCACTTTCTCTCTCCAATCGCTCACATACACACGCACTCTTCACCTTTCAAACCTGCATTCACTCACTTTCTCTCTCCGATCGCTCACACACTCTTCACCTTTCAAACCTCACTTTCTCTCTCCGATAGCTCACACACACACACACACACACACACACACACACACACACATTTTTCACCTTTCAAATTCAGTGAATTGTTCTATAGGACACAAGCCAAACAGCAAACTAACAGATGGAAAAGTGTTAAATAGAAGCTGAGCACATGATTAAATTAAAAAAAGAAGCAATTTCTAAGTATTTGCTCGAATCAGCAGATGCTTAAAAAGTATAGCAGATAATAAGCTTTTTATGTTGGTCAAAGGTAATGAACAAACAGCTGTTTCCCTTGTCGACTTTTTCAACAAGTCTACTGACTTCTTGGAGTTTACTCACACTTTTGATAGCTTTACTATACCATACCTGGACATAATGTTATCCAAGAATTTAGAATTAAACAGTTATACCTCGCGGGTCTACCGTAAAAAAACATATTCTAATACTTTTCTCCAATACTCAAGTTGCCATCCTTTTCATCAAAAGAAGGCTGTTATTAAAGGGCAATTAGTAAGAGTGGCCCGGATAGTCACTCTCAATGATGAGTTTAAAGAAGAATGTCTTTTCTTAAAAACAGCTTTTGGAAAAAGAGAGTACCCGGTTGAGCTCATTGACGAAATGATAGCCGAGGTTAAATCAAAGAGAGAAAACAATCACTTTAGTCCTTTATTGGCTATACAAACTTCAAGCCCTAACAGTGTTATAAATAACTTGAGTAGTGAAGATATAAATGGAGTTCAATTAAGCAATAATTTGGATTTTATAAATGGAGTTCAATCTGGCCAAATTTTTGACTCTGGTTGTAATACTGACTCAATCTCTAAGGATCCACCTAACATCCATAAGAGTGATAGAAATAGAGTTATCGCGTTTGCCACAACTTATGTTAAATTGAGTCCAGCATGCATTAACATACTGAATAAAAATTGGAATTTGTTTAAAAACAATGTATCCTTAATGAATAAAATAGGACATAAACCTATGGTGACATTCAGGCGTGGCTTAAATTTAAAGGACTCTTTAAGATTTCAACCCGACTTGTTGAGGAAGTCAACTGGGATGTTTAAATGTGAATCTTGCAACATGTGCAAACATGTACTTGTTAGCAATTCATTTACATTGGGAAACGTGACTTACAAATTACGAGATAAATATAATTGTAATTCAAAAGGAATCATCTATCTGGCCAAATGCTCTTTTTGTGCTGCCTTCTATGTGGGTAAAACTGAGCGTAGACTCAGGGATAGAATTTATGAACACATCTATGCCATTACCCACAAGAAGGCTGACAATGCACTGGCCAAGCATGTTATGTGTCTCCCTGACCACATGTTTAAATTTTTGATCATTGATAGACTAGACAACAATCCTAGAGGTGGTCCCTACTCCCTGAAACTCTTGGAGTTAGAATTGAAGTGGCAAATTAAATTAAATGCCAGTAGCTACCCAGGCCTTAATGAAGCTTTATCAATAGGCGCTTTATTAAAGTTGAGAAGTTTGGTGAGATAACCAACATTAACAATATATTGAATTTACTTAACCAGTTCTTAGATTAACAACACAAAAGTAACCTAATAAATATAATAAATAGACGTTTAGAATTAGGGAGCCATTCCATCTTTTGAAGTGCCTTTCAGATTGATATAAGTTATTTATATTTTTATGAATTTAAATTTATTTCATTAGCACTTTAATATAATACATTTTTTGATATATATATTCTCCATAGTTTAATAATAATTTTTCTTTTCCTTTTTAATATCTTCATTTTTATTTGTTCCCTGTTATTGTGTATAACAACAGACTGGAATTTATAATTGAGTTGATTAGGTAACTAGAAGGTTGATTAAGTTAAAATTTTGGAAGTTTATTAAGTATTTTTACAGTTTATTGTTTTATTTAGCTTTAACAGTGCATCATTTCTTAGTATAATACCCTTTGCCTTTAAAAATTGTGCCTTTGAAAAGTTTAATTAATTATTTAATTATTTAATTAATTAATTATGGCGCCTTTTTGTATATAAAATATGTTGAAATCATTCTCATTTTGTATTCTGAAGAAGGCTATCTATTGTGTGCCGAAAAGCGCTTTAAAATTAAAGTTCGTTTTCAGTTTGGACGTGGATTTTGTTTTTTAGATAATAAGCTTCTACTTTAGTTACAAATGTTGCATGAAAACTACATATCATCAAGATAAAGTTCTTCTGAACTGCATAACAGGGACTGTAAACAGTTATAAAACAACCCAGAGAGTCTAAGATGTAAGCTCACCAATAAAGTCATCATAAGTAATTAGAACAAAAATTCAACATATTTAGCTTAATAAGAGCAACAAATCTGGAAGCAAACAAACTAACCTTAAATGAAGCTATCGTTGTAGGTCGGACTAACTTTCTTCCTCTTCCCTCTCTCTTCTTCATGAATTTATTTTAAATTATATATTCCAGCTAAATGTCATAGATAAAATCTACCAATCTGATTCACATCTGAAATACACCAGTCTGTCTGATGTTTCAAATAAAAGTTCAAATGAAGAATTGTAAGCAGCTATAAAGCAATTGAGCAAATCAAATGTTACGTCTAGTAACAAATTCCAAGCAAGAAGTTAACTCAAAAGTCAACAAATTAGATTTCTAAGATTAGAAAATTCAGACAACAAACTTATTTCATTTGAAGCTGATGTTACAGGTCGTCCCAAAGTTTCTTCCTTGTACCACACTGCCCCCTCAAATCCTTTGCTTTCAAATGTAGATTATACTGTCACTTCATGTACTATGAACTTAATACCACTTCTCTCAGAGACCAGTTAAATGACTGCAGAGTAAACAAACATTAAAAATGAAATATTTGAATAGAAGTATAAAGGCAGACAAGCCTCTTTCACCAGACCAGAACAATAACATTAACACTGTCTCTTCTATAACATATGGCATTTCACACTCAAGTCAAGCACAAACTACCCCACCATGGCACCAACCACATAATGACACACTCAACTGCAAATGATTTCCAGTGTGGAAGCATTAAGCAATAAATACAACTTAGAAGGTATTAGATGGGACTGTGGTATTACAGAAGCAGTAATGTGGTGTAATATTATATGTTTGACTGACAATATAATATATATTTTATTTTGGGAGATATGGTGTAGTAACAGTTTCAATCAAACCTGCATTCACTCACTTTCTCTCTCCGATCGCTCACACACACACACACACACACACACACACACACACACACACACACACACACACACACACACACACACACACACACACACACACACACACACACACACACACACAATCTTCACCTTTCAAACCTGCATTCACTCACTTTCTCTCTCCGATTGCTCATACACTCTTCACCTTTCAAACCTGCATTCACTCACTTTCTCTCTCCGATCGCTCACACACACACACACACTCTTCACCTTTCAAACCTACATTCACTCATTTTCTCTCTCCGATCGCATACACACACACTTCAGTTACCTTAAAGCAAAGCAAGCTGTGCAGCAACTCCTGTTCTGCTTGGAAAACTCTGCAGTTTTACGGTAGAAGTCCGTTGAGCTTAATTCCAAAACGGCAGTCCCAGTATTCAAACAGACATGCTCCCACACATCCCTTGAACTTAATTCCGACAGGCTGACGGATCTGACATCATCACGAACATGATGACGTCAGCTCCAAAAGTGCGAAAAATGAAAAAGTCTAAAAAAAAATAGATGAAAAATCGGAAATGACGGGGTGCCACTCGGGAATCGTGGCACCCCATTATTGGGACCCCAAAACTCGGTAAAAAACGAGTAATTCGGGACGGTTGGGAGGTCTGATATATATATATATATATATATATATATGCACATACAATCAAAAAGAAACCTTGTTTAGTAGAAGTTTGCATGAAAGTAAAAAAGAGTGAATGTACATATCACTCAATACCCATTAAAGTGAAACTAATACAGATGACTTAAAGTTTTATAGAGTGCAGGAAAGGAGGAGAAATGTGGAGGAAAATTAATATTTGACCGCACCATTATTTACAAAGTCCTGCAGATTCAGCAAGCAGCCGTGCAGGAATAAGGTATTCCTGCACGGCAGGACCGTTCCTGTTCAGCACAGCAGCACACCATGCATATGTATGAAGGCACACTCCCGTGCTTTAAAATGGACAGAGTTCCATGTACAAGTGCAGGGGGTGTATCTGAGAGCAGAGCTCTCACAATATACACGCCCCCTGCACTCAAGAATTGCCTTTCAGCAGTTCAAAATGAGTGAGAATGCTCGTAACACCCCAACCCGTCAGGATAACAAATCTGGTCAAAGCCATAAGGGACAATTGTCCCTACCAAGACAAAAGTTTTGTTAGAATAGCACATTTATCATAAGCACATAGCGTACACCTCCCAACCCGTCAGAGTGAGGAATGTGGACAAAGCCAAAAGGGACAATTGTCCCAAAAAGGAGAAAGTTGATAGGATAACAGGTTCGCCATTAGCATGGATATTCTGAAGGGTACAAATAAAAAAACACAACAAATAATTTTTTTAAACATGCTTAGCTATGCTTAGTCCAGCCTAAACAGCACAAGAAGTTAAATAGTAAGAGACTTCCACCATAAACAGTACTACGACAGTGTAGTTGTTAGAGCGTATGCTTTACAAACAGCCATTCCTGGTTCAAGCCCCACTGTAACCAATTTGCATTTTACATATGAAACCAGTACATAAACATTATTTTAATAATTAGCTACTAAATAACATATATTTGTTAACCAGAGTTCTGAAGTAGGTCTAGATGTGAGGTGTCAGTTTAATAAAGATGTGAAACCCCCATATAAACACAAGTGCCCTATACAGTAGAGTCACATATGAATAAATGTAATGAAAGCACTCTGGGGGGTGTCAGGGATGGAAATCAAATTTATACTATGTAATGAATGATGAATCAATCCCATACATCAGATAGTTTATAAAATAAAAAATAAGCAATGCTAAGCATTGCACAGCTTTGCTGACTGGGTGTAAGCATTGTGTACATATGAATACTAAGCAATGAATAGCCCAGCTAAGTGGATTTTCCCATTGGTAAGCAATGTTGAACCTGCCCCTTTAGGCACTGCCAACCTTAGCTAAGCAGGTTTACCCATAGTTTAGCTTAGCTCAGCATATTCAAAACCATCCAATCACGGCAAAGAGCAGGAAATCGGCTGTATTTAAACCCTGCAGGTGGGAATACAGCTCATAACTGGTTGCAGCTTCCGACTGTAGGCAGCATGGCAGGAGTTGGTGAGGGTATGCAATTTCAGGTGCAGTGCTGGGGCATACAGGAGTCCAAGGTCATGGTAAGACTCCTGGTACAAATCCCTGATGAGAGACTGCTGCAGGGCCAGTAGAAGGGCTTCCAATATAAAGCGGAAGCCTGGGACCATCTCACCCATGATCTCCCCAGTGCCACTGGTATTCCTCGGATTGGTGAACAGGTCCGGCACCACTATGCTGACTTGAAGTGGAGGAAGAGGGAGCTCTTGGATGACTGGGTCCAAGAAGCAAGGCAGAGGGGTGATGTCCCAGCATTGTGTAAGTAGTCATAAAAATAACTGTTTACTAATGTTCAGCCTGTGTATGTGATGAATAGGTATGCCTAAATATTTCTCTATTTCCCTTACAGCTGCAGCTGGGCGGAATGTGAATCAGGCAGCCCATGCTAGTAGGTTGCAACGGCTGCAACATGAGGCTGGTGAGTAACAATCCTGCTAGTAGTAGTCATACCAAATAAATATAAAGTAGTAGAAAGTCACTTGGTAGTATAAAAACTGTGTATGGGCTGTACTGAATAAACCAGATAATATGACAGTAATAGTCCCATATAGGTCATATTTAAATAAAACTGTAACTGCCTGGCAATAACGTTCTAAATCCTGGACTGGTTGTGTTTACTCTGGTATTGTATGGCATTTAGTGTTGCATTCTCTGAATAGTAATGTTGTGTTAACCACTGTTACTCACACTGTGCTACATTAAAAATGTCTAGGAATGTCTGTATAAGACTACTATAAGTACAAGATCAGATTGTACAACCAAGAGAGACTTAGACAGAAAACACTGAAGAAATAGCAATATCCAATATCCACACACTGATGAAACTTAAATTGTTATATTTTTAGAAGACACAGCCATGGTTCAAATTATGGGAGCGGTACTAAGCTGTTTGCATAATCATACCTCTCAATTGTACAGATTTTTGCAGAATGTCCAGATAACTGGCTCATATTTTCTGCCTGTTCCTCTGTCACCCTAGCAAATCAGTGGGAAGATCTCATTATTTTAGTTAGTAAATAATGACATACATTTGATTTTCAGACCTCAAAACCTTTGGAAAATGTTTACTAAAACAAACCCTGTCACTCTAGCAAATCTCCAAGTTTATGTGAGCAATATTCAAAATATGTACCTATTTGTACCCGCATTTTGTCAAGCTTTGTCCAGAGTGTGTGCATTAAGAGATTGGAAGGTATGTGCATAATATTAACTAGGAATCTGGGAATATGTGTAGAAACACTCATGTAGTGTTAAAAAACATTCCCCCACAGGTCTGTCAGATAAGAAAACTGTAACTGCCTGGCAATAAAGATTTAAATCCTGGACTGGTAGTGTTTACTCTGATATTGTATGGCCTGACATGTAGCATTCACCAACATCTGATAACAGAATAATACTGTTGTGTCAATTACTGTTTCTCACACTGTGCTACATACAAATATGTCTAGGAATGTCTATATAAGACTGTTGTAATTACAAGGTCAGATTGTACAATCAAGAAAGACATAGACAGAATACTCCAAAGGGATAGATAGCAATATCCATATAGCATACTCTGATGAAACTTAAATGGTTGTATTTTTAGCAGACACAGCCATGGTTCGAATCCTGAGAGTGGTAGTAAGCTGTATGCATAATCATACCTCGGAACTGTACAGATGTTTTCAGAAACTCCAGATAATTGGCTCATATTTCCCCCCTGTTTCTCTGTCCCCCTGGCAAATCAGTGGGATGATGTCAGAATTGTAGTCACTAAATAATAACATACATTTGATTTTCAGACCTCAAAATCTTCAGAAAATGTATATTAAAACAAATCCTGTTACTCTAGCAACTCTCCATGTTTATGAGAGCAATAGTCAAAATATGTCCCTATTTGTACCCCCATGTTGTCAAGCTTTGTCCAGAGTGTGTGCATTAAGAGATTGAGAGACATAGAGGAGCTCTCTGATTATGTAGCTCAGGCAGGTATGACCCTGACCTTGAGCAGTATCCTACCTTCACCAATAATGATGCCACAATACAGAGACAAGATGATCAGCTTTAATAATTGGCTTAAACTCTGGTGTCATTCAAAGGGGATCCAATGTCTGACTGCCTGGGATGACATGCTGGACAAGCCACGCTGCTTCACAAGGGACGGCTTGCACCTGTCACCCCTGGGCTTCCGGATATTGGCAAAGGCTCTTGTCACCCCCATAGTGCCTTTTTTAGGCAAGGCTCAAATTCTAAACCTACCACCCTAGTACACAAAAAAGGAAAAAAACTAAGGGTAATGCTGCTCAATGCCAGAAGTCTCAACCTCAAGATGCACGCACTCGGGGCCCTTCTCAGTATGGAGAACATCGATGTCTGTGCTGTGACTGAAACCTGGTTCAAGACTCCAGAGAGCACCCCGGCACTATCAGGTTTTACCTCATATCATGCGTTCTGGCCCCAAAATCCGGACAACACCAAGAAAGGAGGGGGGGTGTCTATATTCATCAAGGACACCCACACCTCAAGGATGGTGGCAACGCACGATGCATCGGAGACCATCCAGGTGCAATTAACCATAGACAAGACTGCTCTGCAATTTGTAGCATGTTACAGGCCACCTTCACAATCTCAGGAACCTCACATAGCTTTCCTGAAAACACTGGCGGGGATAAATGTATCTCCAAACACCATCATACTAGGTGACTTCAACTACCCAAATATAGACTGGGATCACTACTCAAGCCCCAACACTCTTGCCCAAAGGTTCCTAGAGTTCATAAACTCAAATGCCATGGAACAACTAGTCACCATCCCCACAAGAGGAGAAAACATACTAGATCTCATCATCACGAACATGGGGTCACAATGTTCAACACCGGAAGTATACCCCTCACTGGTGAGATCAGACCATAAACTAATCTCAATGGAAGTCCACACCCCCCCCACCTGAGATAAAAAGACCACAGTGAAGAACTTCTCAAAAGCCGACTTCACACTTCTAAAGACTGGTGTGGTCTCCTTTAAGGCCCCCGAGCCTGCGGAAACCATTACTCAAGCCGCTGAATCACTTAGAAATGCCTTCTACCAGCACCTACAGGATTGCATGGATCAGGCAATCACAAACAAAACAAAGGCTCTTTGTACCAAAGGCAAGCGTCCAGTCTGGTGGACCCCAGCCATAAACAAACTCTACAACAAAAGGAGGAAGCTACTACAAGATAGAGCAAAATCCTTAAAAGGGAAAACACCTTTGATCATTATAAATAGAAAACTAAGAGCTCTCATAAAATCATCCAAGGCAAATTTTGAGAGAAAAGTCGCTAAGGACTCAAAAGACAATCATAAGGCCTTCTTTAGCTATGTTAGAAACCTGGGAGGAAACTCCCAGATATGCTCAGAATTAGTTCAAAATGATGTAAAAATTACTGAACCTACAGACATTGCCAACATACTGGCTGACAGGTTCAGTGCAAACTTCTCCCCCCCAAAAGGTGAGATATCTATACCAGAGGATTGTAACCCCCCAAACATCTCAAACGCTCAGGTGAGAACTGCTCTCTCCAAGGCAAAAATCACAGCATCCATGGGACCAGATGGTGTCCCCGGTTGTGTGGTCCACTAACTCAATGAGGAATTAAACCCACAGTTAGGGCAGCTGTTTAATCTTAGCTTCACCTCAGGATACGTACCTAAGGAGTGGCGTACGGCAACTGTGGTCCCACTTCACAAAGGCGGTGCCTCCACTGACCCTGGAAATTACCGTCCCATCAGCTTGACAAGCCTGATCTGCAAAGCTATGGAGAGGATAATAATGGAACTCATAAATAAAGACATAGGGGACTTGCAGACTTTGGATCCGACCCAGTTTGGCTTTGTCAAAGGCAGATCATGCCTTTTAAACTTGGTTGACTTTTTCGAAACAGTCACCAAGGCCATTGATGAGGCAAGGCAGTCCACACAGCCTACCTTGACCTGGCAAAGGCTTTCGACACAATACCCCACTCAGGTATCATTGAAAAACTCATCAGCTTAAATGTAAACCCATACGTCACAAGATGGGTTGCAAACTGGCTAAGTGACAGAACCCACAGGGTCAGAGTTGCTGGCGCCATGTCAGACTCAAAGCCTGTCACAAGTGGTGTCCCACAGGGCTCTGTCCTGGGCCCACTCCTGTTCGGCATCTACTTTTCAGAAGTACAAGCAAACACAGGAGGATTATGGCTGACAAAATTTGCAGATGACTGCAAACTGGGCGCCATAGTTGAGAACACATCTGACACAGATATCCTTCAGAAGGGTCTTATAGAAATGGATAATTGGTGCCAGAGCCATGGCCTAAAGTTAAACGCCAAAAAATGCATAGTCATACCCTTTGGGAAAAACAAGGTTACCCCTAGCTACCATATAGGCGGCAACCCACTGAGCTCAGAAGAGGTTATCAGGGATCTGGGGACCCAGGTTGACAGTAACCTTTCGATTGACACTCACGTTGCCAAAGTAGTTAGGAAGACCTTCTACATTGCCCACCTGATCATGAAGGGATTCACATCTAGATCAAGGGAAGTCATCATCCCCTGTACTCACCACTCATCAGACCAATGATTGAGTACAATGCCCCATTCGAATGTATCTGACACGACACCTGCAGCAACTGGAAAGGCCCCAAAAATTCCTCACCAAAAGGATAAAGGGTCTCAAAAATATGTCCTATGCTGCCCGACTGAAGGAACTCCAGCTCTATTCAGTCGCACCGTCTGCGCAGAGGTGACCTGTGCCTGACCTACAAGGCCATGTCCAACCCAGAATTGATGAACATGCTTCACCTCAAAAAATCTAGATCCCTCAGAACTACAAGGGCGGGAGACTTAAACCTTGACACGGTTATTAATAGGACGTGCTGGAGGGACAGGTTCATCACCCAGAGACTCCCTATGCTGTGGAACAAAATCCCGGTACATGTGAGGCAGAGCACCTCGCTGGCTTTGTTCAAGAGAAATCTTGACCAATGGATGGGAGATCGCAGATATACCCCAGGGATTATCTCAGTGTCACTGCTTGACAGAGGCACAGCAAAATAATGGGCATAGTATCCTCCAAACTAAAGGGGTGGCGAAAGCCACAAAACTCTGGGCTAGGCTTATAAATGCCCTTGGGCAGATAGCCTAGTATGAACCTATGAACCTATGTGCATAATATTACTTGTAATCTGAGAATATGTGTAGAAACAGTTAGGTAGTGTTAACAAACATTTCCTCCACAGGTCTGTCAGATAAGAAAACTGTGCCTGTAAGTAAAGATTTAAATCCTGGACTGGTAGTGTTTACTCTGGTATAGTATGGCTTGATATGTAGCATTCAGTAACATCTGATATCAGAACAATACTGTTCTGTCACACTGTACTACATAAAAATATGTCTAGGAATGTCTGTATAAGACTATTGTAATTACAAGGTCAGATTGTACAACCAAGAGAGACTTAGACAGAAAACACCAAAGAAATAGACAGCAATATGCAAATAGCACGCTCTGCTGAAACTTAAAGTGTTGCATTTTTAGCAGACACAGCCATGGTTTGAATCCTGGGAGTGGTAGTAAGCTTTATGCATAATCATACCTCTCAACTGTACAGATTTTTTCAGAATATCCAGATAATTGGCTCATATTTTCTACCTGTTCCTCTGCCCCCCCTTGCAATCAGTGGGATGATCTCAGAATTGTAGTCACTAAATAATGACATACAGTTGATTTTTAGACCTCAAAACCTTCAGAAAATGTATACTAAAACAAATCCTGTCACTCTAGCAACTCTCCAGGTTTATGACAGCATTATTCAAAACATGTCCCTATTTGTAACCCCATGTTATAAAGCTTTGCCCAGAGTGTGTGCATTAAGAGATTGAGTGGTATGTGCATAATATTAACTCAGAATCTGGGAATATGTGTAGAAACAGTCAGGTAGTGTTAACAAACATTCCCTCCACAGGTCTACCAGGTAAGAGATGTAGAATTTAGCTATAAGACAGTTGAAGTATACACTGTGTACAAACACACCACTGCCCAAACCAAGGCCATAGGGTATTATAATAATTCCTGTAGAGTAATGATTAGAGCGATGGCTATTAAAGTTGTGAGTACTGCAAGGATATATATTGAAATGTGTTTCTATTAATCTTCCATGTTAAAATACTATCATTTGTGGCCTCTTGCTATCAATATAACATGCATGCTGTTGTAATGGCAACTGTGGTTCCATATATACATGTGTTCTGTTTGCTATGCAACTGTTCCAAATCTGGTGTTTTGGGTTAATGGGAATATCTTTGCATGCTCTTATAACTAATCCTGGATTGTGTTAACTGTTACTAACCCGCATATGTTCTAAAACTGCAACACCATAGCACACTGGGGAAGGCCGTTCATAGCAGACCCACCTCTCCCACCTCATCTGGCCATGGAACCAGGCCCCAGCATGTCTGGGACCCACCTCGGGACCTCCTTGTCTGCTGGTCCTGCACCACCTTCATGTGGAACTGCCTCAGGGGATGGGGCTCGTCCCCCCCTGACAGCAGGCGCGGACAGGATCCTGTCACTTGAAGTCAGGTCTGGGGTCTGATGGGTAGGGAGTGCAGCAGAGAATTGGGAGATCTGCTACGCTAGCTTGATGGCCACGTGGCACAATTAAAGGGTTAGCCTGCCCCTCCTGCTCAGGCCCCAGCAAAGCCACCTTCAGAGCCGTGAAGGTGCAGTGGTGACTGCCCATGGGTGGGACCTTAGTCACACTGTTTCCATTTGGGGGATCATGGGCTTATGATTTTCAAACAACCCTCCCCATCCAATGTGTTTTCCCCCCACATGTGTCATATATCACCCCTGTATGCTGTCTTGTCTGTCTTTTCTTTCTTCCAACCCAACCTACCTCCCCAAATATACCTACTATCCTTCCCCAATATCCCACTCTCCCCTTAAAAAAAAGGGCAATCTGTTCCCCCCCAAAACATTTTGCCTCATACATAACTGTCCATTTTGCACATGTATCCACTGGACATGTAATCTGGTCTAATTGGCTTCACAACACATTATTGTTGTCCTCCCCCCTTCTCTCAGGGGTTTGAGTGTCCAAATATACCTCCAAATTCAGTATGGCTGGCATGTCAATAAGGGTGTGCACACTTCTCATATCCACATTAAGCTTTGAAGGTTGTCAGTGTAATTGGATTTTATTGCTCATGTATGCACTATAGATGATGAGACCTGCAAATCAGAGGTCAGGCATTAACTATTGACATCGGTCCTCATATTATCCCAGGTATGTGTCAGACAAACACATAGGGGCTGTGAGCAACAGAGCAAACATAACTGCCACACATACACACATTCAGCAATGGTGTGTACACTCGTGATGTATGGTGCACAGTACATGCCAGGGTGCTGTACAGGTGCACAGCAATACTGTGTGCATGAGTGCAGTGTGTTCCAGGGGAAGGGGCATCACCTACTAACACAACTCATGCATCACAGAGATGTACAATGTTGGTAACAAGTGCTGAGTATAGCTGCAGTGCATGCTTTTGAGTGCCATATGTCATACATGTTGACTGTTGGGTAATGAGAGGTCTGTGTAATATCTTTGTGCCACCTCACCTGTAAGTAAGTGTGTGTGTGTGTGTGTGTGTGTGTGTGTGTGTGAGTGTGTGTAGAGGTAAGCAATAATGTACAGGTCTTAAATTACATTTTTTGTTTTCCCCTCACAGGTGGCGAGGTGGGTCAGGGTCCCTCCTGCAGGCAAACCGATGTCAATGTCCATACAGACTCTGACAATAATGATAGGTATGGTTAGGCACAGGCAGGGTTGTCAGGGGTTGAAGCTGTGCCATCGGCTGACATCCCACTTTTATTCACCCCATCCCTGCACACAGTCACAATGCCCATACATACCCCATCACTAGTGGCCACAGATAAGGGAAAATTGGCAGGTGGTGGCATGGGACAAGACAGTGTGGGGACTATGGCAAGTGTGTCTGTACACAGCAACCACAGCCAGATGACCGTCGAGGTACTACACACGAATAGTTTCCAAACGCCTAGATGTCATCAATAAGTGAACCGAAATACTCCATGCTTAAAAAAGATTTTATTACATAAAAACAAGAAATGTTAAGCGCTTTCACCCATCACAATGTGGACTTCTTCAGAACGTTATAATTCATGAACGCTGGTACTTAAATTTTAAAAAGTTGGCGCCAAACTTTTTTTCTTTAAAGAAACATACACATACTATTCTTGCTACACATATATAACAATGTAACCACATACATTTGCTACTAAACTATCAAATATTTAACTAAATGTGTATAATTTAATGTATATAATACTACGTTGTATGCTTCTCTATATAAAAATTCATAAAACATTAATGTGCATAAATATGCATGGATAAATCAAATCTTTCATAATAAAAACCAATACATAATGAAGCACAATTATGCATAAATAAAAACAATTAATATATTACAATGTATCTAAAAAAGACAACTCATGTACAATATTTGCAAGATTCTCAAGAATTACCTCCATATAATAAAACTCTTACTTTTTCATGAACATATCAGACCACATACATAACCCCTGTACTGGTCAAATAAAAATCATTTTATTTTTATTTTTATTATATTTTGTGTATTAACCCTTAGTATTGTCCACCTTATTTAACCTCCAAAATAGGTTTGCTAGAAATATGGTCATTAAGACCTGGTAATGTGGCCGCATCCAAAAATAGTTGCCATTACATTTCTTTGAATCCCAATAGGATTTTGAAATCCCCTCCCCTGGGGTCCGCTATGATGGTTTCTAATATAGCAAACCTAAATTAATGTGCTTCACCTACCTTCTCTATATGTCTATATAAAGCATTGTTAGTATCCTTCCTTCTAATGCAGTATGTATGATCATAGATACATTTTCTGAAGCATCTCTCTGTTTTTCTATATAAAAACAAGCGCATTTGGTGCACTTTGCCATATATATAAGCATTTTATATAGGACACTAAAATGCTTATACATATATCCAAATGGCGCAGCCTAGGTCTCTGGCAAACCCACAACACACCCTGTGCATATGATGATACCTGTGCCACATCCCTGTCATACCCTCATACCATTGACGCAGGGACATGCTAATATGGTTCTGATGCACAGGGTGAATGTACTAAGGTTTAGCAATGTAATGCTGTTTAACATGTTTTCAGCTGGAATGTTTAATGTTAACATTTCAAGGTGTGTAGCTGTCCAGCTATGATGCATTATATCTGTTATTAACACTGACTGACTGTGGTCTCCTTAATGTATTCAGTTTGTGTTGTAGGTGTCTATGTGTCAGTAGTATGTTGGTCTGCTGTCCTTTCCTACAAGGGGTATGGCACTGTGGTGACACACTAACTGTGTCATATCCTGGGTACAGCTGAACACAAGTAACAGGTCTATATAACAGTTACTACATGTGTCACATGGCTGATAGGTCTGAGGAGTGTATACAGGTGAGTGCATGGTGGCTGATGTCACATACCAAATGTTTGTGAATAACACACACACACACACACACACACACACACACAGGCTTTGGTGTTGATGCAATACACAGAAAATACTGCACACATGGATGTACTTAATTTTGCAGTGAACTCATTTTGGCCTATGTAATTCCACCAAGACCAAATAGCCAAAACATCACATCAGTAAGTAACCAGTCTGTCAGTTTAATGTCATCGATTATGGTACTGGCAGGTTATATGTCCTCTCCCCCAATATAGTGCAATCCTGGAGATGGTAAACATAGGTGTGCTGGTGTGGGTGGCACAGCCATCCACTTTGGAGGGTGTGGGGTGGCGCAGAACTACACATAGTATGATTAACAACTATTTAACCTGTTAACATAAACTGTACAGTATAACAGCAGACTAATCAGGGGGATATGCACAACAATAACCCCAAGGTGGGTGGCTGTGTCCACAACAACCACACACAACTATATATACCAACTCCAATATCGCTGTACAGATGTACAGTGGGGAAGAGGGCATTTACACATCTACTACTAGTTTTGATGGAATGAATTTCTACAAGATGATTCCTTTGAAATGTTAACTTTTGCCAGTTAAGTTCTCGGACAAATGATCTCTTGGGACATGTATTTTCAGCAAACTGAAGTAGATCCCTTCACATACACATACACTTACTTGGCAACACCAAGAGTAGAACCCCTACCTAGGTATTTATTGCTACTAATGCATTTGGCTTTAATTGCACACACCACACCGCTTTTAGGATGAGATGTGTCCCGAGTTTCTTGCTAAGTGAAGAACATCACCAGGCCTTGTACGGTATGGTAATCGGGGATGTACTGGGTGTTAATGAACAATACATAGTATGACATACTGTCATATACACATTGACAAACACATAACAGTCATAGACACATCTGACAGACCTGAGTTTAGCAGTGCTAACTACCTTGTCAGTGAGTCCATTCTGTTACAGAGAATTTGCACACAGCACATGCATCATTCGGCTGGATAGTGTAAACAGTTACCTTTATAGTTGATGGTGACAGCGGTCATCTTGGGACATGTACTGGGGGTACCATGGTGTAAAGACTGTATAGCCAGCACCCACACCCCACACTGGATATTGTACTCACTGAAACCCATGATAATGTTCTGACATACCCACAATTACACACTGACCAGGGCTACAATACAACCCCTTGTCTATCTAATCAGTGCTACTACAGGGATATGAATTTATTGCACATGCCACATGGATAGTAGGGTGAGGGTTTGTCATGACTCTCCTAATGTCAGCAACATCACTACCCCTTATAATGTATGGCAAGGTTTATTGTATTTGAAGAATGTGGCCTCAGAATGCTGTCTCCTACAAATATACACACTCACACACACACACACACACACACACACACTTGCCAGGACTCAGACCATAACCCACGCCTATCTACCCATTTGTAGAACAGTGTTATGCTGGTTCTGCAAGCTCCAGGTAGCCCATAGGGTGAAGATAATAAGTAATAAGTACATTTACGTCAATTACAGCAGCAGCCATTTCTAAAGTATGGCAATGGGGGGTGTAGTGGGTGAGAAGGCCCTCACGGTATTGTCAACTACAAGTTTACAAACACACAGACACTGTTATTCTTAGTAATGCACACTGACACATTTGTCAGTACTGGGGTCCATAGGTGCAGGTGTTCCTAGGTGTGTACCATGCTAATGTCCATGGAGAGAAGAGAAGAGTAGGGCATGTCGGTACACTGGTATCATGCCACCTAACATTTGTCAGCAGGCAATCAACCGATGCCACTTAAGTGATCCCTAGGGTGACAGTAAAATTCAACATTCAATCATCTGGTTTTCTCTTGCAGATGGCCAGTGAGGTACTACAACTAACATGTATGCAACATATATTAGATAACATGGCCAGTGTTTGGGTTAGAGACCTGTACCCAAGCATGTTCTGTTGACTGTGGTAGTCTGGTTGAGGTATCCATGGCATGTGGTGCATACAGGGTGGGGTTTCCTAGCTGTGGCATTCATAACACAGCTGGGCAGACATGTCAGTGTCAGTCAATCATAGATTGCCTGTAAGCAGCCAAAATGGATACTTGACATCTGCACATCTGTACACAGGACAGATAGAAATCATCTTGCCAACAGGTTATGCATTAGGATGAATGTTTTGAGAGACAGACGTCTGACACTGATATGTATGCCATTACTACATGACAGCACCCCTCAATTACATGTCGTAAACACATAGCAGTCTACAATTAATATCCACATATCAGATCAATATCCAGTAGCAGATACTTAATAACATACAGACCACACATCAAGAACATGATAGTCAGTACTCTGAGTCCAGCTTTGCATGCAGGGGTGTATGGTTCCAGTACTACAATCTGCAATCTACTCTTACTTGGAAAAGCACTGTTAAAAGTAGTAACCTGCCCAAGCAACAAGGACCTCCAAAGCTGAAATGCAAACAAACACCAATCACAACCAAAGTGTCACATAGCTCACAACACCAGTGTGCCACTCAGCAACAGCCCCTAAGGCAAGACAACATACCTAACACTTTAGTCATAGGTGACTCTATAGTCAGGCACACTGATGTCCCACTCACCAGGCTGAACAAGGAAAAAATTGCAGACAGGTGGAGTGAATGAATTTAGACGTACCTCCCTGGACTACATGAAAAGAGACATGGGAGAGCTCTTGGATCATGTGGCCCAGGCAGGTATGGCCCCAGCCCTGAGTAGCATCCTGCCTTCACCCAGAATGATACCACAATATAAGGACAAAATGATTGACTTCAACAATTGGCTAAGCTTCTGGTATCATTCAAAGGGGATCCAGTATCTGTCTACCTGGGATGACATGATCCACAGACCACGATGCTTTGCCAGTGATGGTCTGCGCCTGTTGCCCTGGGATTCAGGTTACTGGCTAAGGCTCTTAATTATTATAGTGCCTTTTTTAGGCAAAGTTCAAAGACAAAACCAAGACCATAACAGGTACAAGCGTGCAAATTCTGAAGGTAATGCTACTCAATGCTAGAAGTCTAAATCTCAAAATGCACTCTCTCGAAGCACTCCTAAAAATGGAGAACATTGACATCTGTGCAGTAGCTGAGACCTGGTTTAAGGCACCCCTGCATTACCACGCTACAACTCTTGCCACACTCTTTGGCCATCAAACCAGGACCGTAACACTAAAGGTGGAGGAGTGTCCATATTCACCAAGGATATTCACACCACCAGGCTAGTTGCCCAACACAATGCATCTGAAATTCTCCAGGTGCAACTAACACTAGGTAAGACTGCAATCCAAACTGTAGCTTGCTACAGATCCCCCACCATGCCCCAAGATTCTCACTACACCTTTCTAAACATACTGGAAAATATTAAGATACAACTAAACATCCTAATATTGGGTGATTTCAACTAACCTACCATTAACTGGGAAAACTACTTGTGCACCAACACCTTTGCCCAACGGTTCTTGGAATTCATAAATTCCAACGCCCTGGATCAACTAATCCATAGTCTCACCAGGGACTTCAATATCCTAGACCTGGTCATTACCAACATGGGAAATCAATGTTCCACACCTGTGGTCACCCCCTCATTGGTCAGGTCTGACCATAAGCTAATCACCTTTACCATCCACATCCCACCCCCCCCCCCCCAGTAAGGAAACCTCCATAAAAAACTTCTCCAAAGCCAACTTCATGCTACTCAAGTCGGAAGTGACAAACTTCATGACACCCATGCAGATGGGAACTGAAATTTCGACTGCTGAATCCTACACTTAAGGCACTGCATGAGCACATACATTCATGCATGAATTGTGCCATCACAAATAGAACCAAGATGCTCTCCTGCAAAACAAGGACGCCAATCTGGTGGTCCCCTGCCATAAACAAACGTTACAACAAAAGAAAGAAACTGTTGCAGAAAAGAGGAAAATTCCAGGATGCAAAAAACTCCCTTACCAGCCTCAGTAAGAAGCTGAGATCCCTCATAAAATCCTCCAAAGCTAGCTATGAAAGCAAAATTGCCAAAGATTCCAAAGACAACCACAAGGCATTCTACAACTATGTCAAGAATCTAAATGGCAATGCTCATATCTGCTCTGAGCTATAACAGAATGGCATTAGATATACTGATCTTAAGGATATTGCCAATATCCTGACCAATCAATTCAGTGCCAACTTCACCCCCCTCTCACCTCCTAAACGGCCCATCTCAATACCGGAAGATAGCCAAATTCTGGTAATAATGGCCACACAGGTAAAAAACGCTTCCTCCAAAGCTAAGAATACAGTATCCATGGGACCAGATGACATCCCAGGCTGTGTACTACATGAACTATAAAATGAACTGGCACCTCACCTAAGTGTCATGTTTAATCATAGCCTCACCTCAGGCTTCATGCCCACTGAGTGGCGCACAGCAACAGTTATCCCACTCCACAAAAGGGGATCCACCTTAGATCCCGGGAACTACTGCCACCATCAGTCTGACAAGCCTGATCTGCAAGGCCATGGAACGTATTATCGTAGAACTTACAAACAAAGACATTGGCAACCTTCAAACACTGGACCCAACCCAGTTTGGGTTCGTGAAGGGCCAATCTTGTCTCCTGAACCTGACTGACTTCTTCAAATCAGACTCCAGAGCCTTGGACAAGGGCAAGGCGGTCCACACAGCCTATCTGGACTTCGCCAAGGCCTTTGACATCATCTCCCACTCTGGAATCACAGATAGACTTACTAAGCTGGTCATTAATCCCTACATCACTCAATGGGTTGCGGACTGGCTTACCGACAGAACCCACACTGTAAAAGTAGCGGACTCCAAATTCAGCTCCAGACAAGTGACAAGTGGAGTACCTCAGGGTTCAGTCCTGGAACCACTCTTGTTTGGCATCTACTTCTCTGAAGTACAGGCCAACACTAAAGGACACTGGCTAACAAAGTTTGCAGATGACTGCAAACTGGGAGCCATTATTGAATCTCCAAATGATGTGAATACTCTACAAAAGGGCCTTAAAGAAACAGATGCTTCCTGCCAGAGCCATGGGCTCAAGCTCAATGCCAAGAAATGTATAGTTATCCTCTTTGGGAAAAAAAACATGTACCTGTGAATTACCACATAGGTGGCAGTACACTAAACAGTGAAAGTGTGATAAGAGACTTAGGGTCACAGGTGGACAGTGGTCTCACCTTCGATAACCACATCTCCACAACAGGCAGGAAATCCTTCTATATAGCACACCTCATCAGTAAGGGCTTTACATCCAGAAAAAAGGAGGTCATTGTCCCACTGTACTCATCCCTTATTAGACCTAATAGAGAATACAATGCCCCATTTGGTATGTACCTCTCAAGCCATCTGCAACAACTGGAAAGGCCGTAGAAATACCCCACTAAAAGAATCACAGGCCTAAAGCAGATGCCCTACGCTGACCGCCTTAAAAAACTCAAGCTATACTCTTGTCGCATATTGTCTACTCAGAGGCGATCTCTTCTTAACATACAAGGCCATGTCAAACCCAGAGCAGTTGGATATGCTACACCTAAAGAAATCATAATCCCTCAGAGCCACACGCTCCAAGGATTTAACCTTATCATCACAATAAACAAAACATGCTAGAGGGATAGGTTCCTGACCCAGTGACTCCCCAGACTCTGGAATAGATTGCCCATACATGTCAAGCAGAGCATCTCTTTGGCCCTCTTTAAAAGGAACCTTGATGATTGGATGGGAGAAAGGAAATTCACCCCGGGGATCATGTCAGTCACCCTGCTAGACATGGGTTCAGGGAAGTAACTAGAGTGGGAAGAAATAGCCAGGGAATTGTTATGGCTAGGCTTATATAGACCCTAGGGCTGATAGCCTAGTACCAACCTATGAGCCTATGATACAATATATGCAAATGTAACTGTATATAACCTGGGATACTACCCATGTATGAAACACATACAAAGAGAAAAGACTGTTGTACTAGCCATGTATACTCAGGTGTCCTATACAGTATACTCACACCCCTTTCTATTGTAATGACAGCATATAGAAGCATGTTATGTACATGGAATTAAATATACTTATTAAAGATGTCATTACCCTGCTATTTTATCAGACTGGAATGTGATCACTGGTTACCAGGGATGAGCTATACTTAGCAGGTGTAAGCATTGCTTAAATCTAAATGCTAAGCACATTTGCACACTGGTAAGCAAAGCCTACATGGTGTACGCGCTTATTCATTTAACCATAAGTTAGAAGCATTTACCGTTGCACAAACTTGCTTAAAGGTGCTTAAAACTGCCTTAACCACTCTGTATCCAACAGTACTTGTTCCGCCTACCAACAAAATAAACAGCACTTGCAAGTCTTGAACCCAGGACCCTGCACACTACAGTCACAGCAGTTAACTACTAAGACATCAGAGCTGTGAAGATGTCTGTTGTTTTTTCAAATATATCATTGAGTATACATACTGAATAGTAGTGAACAACTGCTTTGACTACTACAATTGTTTAGTACTTCGAAGTGAAAATAGTGTTGAATCAGTAATGTTTTATATCTAAATATACCCATATCAGATAAATATGTGGGATACATCTGGGAAGGTATATACAACACTCATGTTTACACATAACAAGGATATGGATATATATATATATATATATATATATATATATATATATATGTGTGTGTGTGTGTGTGTGTGTGTGTGTGTATATATGTATATATATATATATATATATATATATATATATATATATATATAAATATATATATATATATATATATATATATAAATATATATATATATATATATATATATATATGTGTGTGTGTGTGTGTGTATATATATATATATATATATATATATTTGTATGTATATATAACATATGTCCGTAAGATTTAGTGGAGTCATAACTCAGCACCATAACTCACAACCTCTTACTGCAAGGGAATGTAATGTAAGTATTGCAGGTATAAATGTAGAATGTTGCTACAATAACAGAGGTTGTGTCAACAGACATGTTGTGTAGGAAGTCACTTCTGATACTGACATGTATGCCATCAGGTACTGATAGACATCATACAATCATCATAGTGAAGTACCACACAAATCACATTAATGATCCTGTGGAATACAGCAAAAATATGACTAATAAATGTGGACAGTCTGGCACAACCTGGTCAGTCCAGAGGTATACACAGAACTCCTTAGTGCAAGACATGTGGACCAAGCCTGACAAAGGGGATGTTTACAGCCATGAAAATGGGGATATCACACAAATATTGGAATAGATAAGCACACACAGTTGATGCATTTACACCTTCCTGTCTGTCCTAACACATATTAACCGAAGGAGCAGAGTTCCCAAGCCCACATACTTCCCACAAGTTAGTGACATACATCTTCATAGCATCCCACTGCTTTTTCAGAAATACACAACACATATGATGGGCAGGCAACAGTACATCTGACAAATATCTGGACATAATATCACACTAGGTAAATATACTGAGCTGCTAGACATGTCACAAAGCACTGTGTAAACTAGAGGCAGACTGCCACAACATTGACCCAAGTTTCCTATGGGGGAATACATATGTACTTGCAAATATAGCAGGCACTACAGGCATGTAACAGCACAAAGTAACAGACACCAGTGTGAAAGTGCATACCAACAACCAATCTAAACACAGTCACAGACACATTAAGGTAAGCCTAATTAATAGTACAGTATACGGACTGCGGTAACAAAACCATCCTCATATTTGACACTCACACACTAACCCTACATATACTGGCCCAATACACAGTGTAGTCGGATGCCTGACTGTGGTATGGGACATGTCTCAGTCTGGTCCTACAAACATATACACTGATACGGTACCAGAAACTGGAGCAGCATGCAACATCAGATAGAACAGGACCAAGAACACTGACATCTACCACAGTCTGTACACAGGCCAAGTAACATATTCACAATACACTGCTACACAATACTGACACTCTGTCAACAATCACCATTAGTACACAGACCTCACTACTGTACAGACTACAACAGAATGTCCAGGTTTTGTCCTCAAATATAAGGCCTACTATATATAACATGTCTAGCAGTCTGCTATCTCAATGGCTTGTTATCAGATATGATGTCAGTAAATAATGATATACTGTACATATGCATCTCTTACTGCCTGACATATGGACAAAGGGTGACAGACTTGGGGACAGAGGCACAAACACAGGGCCAATATTGAAATACTGCTGTGATAAACTGAGAAAATTCCTGGTGTAACAGGGTTTGTTTTAACATATCTCTTCTGAGGGATATGAAGTCAGTAACTGACATGGATATCCCGATGTACTGACTGCAATCATCAGAGTATGCTACTGCATTTCTAAAGATAGGAAATGTGTGAGTAACACACCACATCTAAGACTCCAAACTCTGGCTAACCTGCAGATAGCCCTACAGGTGAGAGTTTCCTCAACCACATAACACTGTCACGCCAGACTTTAAATCATGTAGAACAGCCATATCCACACAAACCCTGTTAAATCAACATTACTTCAAATGGAGAACAGCAATACTTACATTCTGTCCCCATCTCTGGAACATCCCCCTCCTGTTTGTTGGCCTGTCTCTACACTGTATGTTGTAGGAGGTATTTCCAACTACCTTCTGTGCTGTTTTTTGTCAGACACCCACATGAAGTCCTGCTCACAGTGAAGGAAAAGGGCCAACACTCACAGGAAGTGCTTCATTATAGGAGTGTGTTTCCATGCAACTGGCTATAGGAATGATACCACAGCTGTTCCACATGTAATTAGCAAGTGGGGGACCGCAATTCATGCATAGGCCATCAGCTGATCATGAGCATTACTTATAAAACTCAAGCTGCTGCCTATGCAAAACAGATGTACTTTTCCACATCCACCAGAGAGGGAGAGAGAGAAAGAGACAGAGCCAGAGACAAAGTAAGAAAGGAAGGGAGAAAGAGAGTAAGAGACAATTGTGTTTGTGTATGATCTGTGGGTGGAGAGTGGTATCTGGGTATTATAACGATTGTTGCCTATATTGTTTACTAATCCATACTGTCACATAGTAATTGTACATAGCTGTACACATTTATGGCTGAGGATTGTCTACAACAACTTCTGCAGTGTTTGAAAACTTTTGTCCTTATAATGTGGACATGGGGACATATACTTCCTCAGTATAATGCTGTAGCAAAACCCACAGTGTAATGAATCCTGTCATTACACAATTACCCCAATACCCACACAGGATACAGATGATGCACACACAAACACACATTTACCAGTACTGAGTTTCAAACCCCTGCCTGGCTATGTATTGCTATTACAGTGTTACACAATTATTGCATGCACCATGGAGTTTACATTTTGGAGAGCTGTCCAAAGGTAACTTTGAAGGTGAGTGACATCAGCAACAGTGCTAAAGGAGGGGTAAGGGAAGAGTAGTATGTGTGAATGTCCACAAATCAGGTGTCAACAAAGATACACACACACTATCTTAGAGAAACACATACATTATCACATTTGGCAGGATCAGAATTAAATCTCCTACCTAACTAGTTTGCTACACTATGGTATTACACAGTTATCGCAAGAGCCACAAAGTTTATAGAGCTGAGACATGACCAAATGGTTATTTCAAGGTGAATGACATCAGCAGGTGTGCTAAAGTAGGGCAATTGGAGGTGTAGTGAGTGTGAATGGCTTCAAAATCATTAATCTCCACATACTTGCCAGTACTGAGATTCAAATCCCAACCTAGCTAGGTAATGCTACCATAGGATACCGCATTTATCACACATGCCACAGAGCTTATAAGATGGATGTTGTCCTAAGGTACTTCTAAGGTGCGAACCATCACCAGCCCTTGTAAATACTGGCATTGGGTGATGCAGTGGGTGAGAGACCCCAAAAATAATTTTATCCTATGCACACATTTCTATTCGCCAGGGGTTGATGTTCAAATCTCTATCTAACAATCTTTATGGACCATTATGTTATGCATGTACCACATGCGCCACTGACCTGACATGGGTTACTGTTGGCAACAGGTACTTCTAAGGTGGATGATATCTGCAGGACTGCTAAAATTCAGGCTCTGAGATGTGTACTGGGTGTAAATGGGACCAAAATCTTTGAGGTACAGACATACATATGTACACACACAAACATTTGCCACAGATGAGATTCTAACCCATACCTTTGTAGTTACTGCTACTACATTGTTCCGCATTTATGGCACACACCATGGAGCTTACATATTGGAAAACTTTTCTCCACAGGTATTTTTGAAGGTGACTAATATCTGCCTAAGTGCTTAAGGAGGGGTAAGGGGGGAGTAGTAAGTGTGAATGTCCATAAAATCAGGTATCATGGAAGACACACACACTCTCTTACACAAACACACACAGGTTCACAGTTGCCATGTTGGGGATTAGAACTCCTACCTAACTAGTATGCTACACTATAGTATTACAAAGTTATCGCAAGTGCCATGGTGCTTATGGGGTTGGCACTTCTCCAAAGGGTTATTTCAAGGTGACTGACATCAGCAGGCTAGCTAAAATAGGGCAATGGGAGCTATAGTGACTATGAATGGCCTCAAAATCATTCATCTCTACACACACTTTCACAGTTGCCATGTTTGGGATTAGAACTACTACCTAACCAGTTTTCTACACTACAGTATTACACACGTATCGCAAGTGCCATGCAGCGTATAGGACTGAGACTTGGCCAGAGGGTTATTTCAAGGTGACTGACATCAGCAGGAGTGCTAACATGGGCAATGGGAAGTGCAGTGTGTGTGAATGGGCCATTTCTCTGGAAACACACACACACACTCAGTCACACACAACTTTACATTTGACAGGACTGGGTATACAAATGCTAGATGAATACTGATTTGTACTATCATGTTACACAGTTATCACAAGCACCACAGACACTATAGGGCTGAGGACTACCAAAAGCAATGTCTACAGTGATTGACATCGATGTGATACTGGCCAATTGGATGTGTGGTAGGTGGGGCATGCCTCATGATGGAAATCTCTCTGTCACTATCTCTCTCTTCCCCACATCTCTGTGTGTGTATGTTTGACATATTATAGTGTGTTAGGCTTGGATATGTGTAAGTATTCCTATCCAATGTGTGTGCAAAGCATGAATGTTGTACAATGTGGTGTGTTTGTATAGACATCTGCAACTGGCACATATGCATAGTCCACTGCATTGTCAGACATAGGCTTCATTTCTCTAAGTGTAGGACCATGCCCAGTATGACGTTCTGTATTGAGTGTGTGAATCCATTCCAGGTAGGTTGTACTCCAGTCCAGGATTTGGTGTTCTACACCTACAGCTAGCAACCTGTTTCTGTAGGATATCTGTAGATAGGTTGACAATATGGAGTCACAATGGGCGACAGATAGTGGGATGCTGTAACTATTGTGTCTGTGCTGCTTGTGTTATATGGTTGGTGTTAGCAGAGATATTCAGATATATGTACTGTTTTACATTGTGATGGATCATGTCATCAGCTACTGACAAATATACTTATTTGCTCACTGTTATTTCCTGGGAAATACAAGATGAATGAAGCTGTGTCCAGTAATGTGGTCTGCCGCTTACATATTACTGTACACTCATGCCATTCTGGAGGGGTAGCTGCAGACACTTGCTGATGGGTCTGTGTAAATTATCCAACACCTTGGTACTGTGGTGGCTGAGCATCCCCTGCTTGTACATATATTGACGAAACAGAATGACCATATCCTGCTGTGGCCATACCTCTCAGCTGTACAGATTCACCCAGGTTACCCAGAGGCAGGGCTCATATATCTAGTCACTTTGTAGCCACTCATTACTGGGTTTGCAGGCAGGGGTAGTATGGGCACAAATCAGAGTTTCAGACTTCACAGACTCCATGACGTCCATGCTTCTACACCTCCCACTCTGTTATTATATCCTCTTCCTAACATTATGCAAGTGATATCTGAGAAGTATCCCTATAGTTGTCCCTTCATCCCAGAGGTATTTTTGGGTTAGTCCACAGTTCATGCAGTACGACATGGTAGCCATGCTACTGGGATTTGTCAACATGGCCTTGCATTTGTGTTCTGTTGACTGTGTTATGTTGTTAGTTGGGGCCTCATGAGATAACATACAATGGCAGTACAGGTGAGGCACAGGCCTTTGACAGAGGACTGTAGGGCATTTGGTAGTGACACAGGCCATCTGTAGCAGGCCAGCATTCTGTCACTCCTACATTTCCAGGTTGAGAGGCACTGGATTCCCCTGGGGTGACAGGGTAAGAGTGTGAGGTGCTAATAGCAATAGCTACTGTCCATATTAATCGATTGGTATGGATGCTGGCAGGGTGATGCTTACAGCGAAGGACACACCTGCATGGGACACCTCTTCAGCATGCTGCATTCAGTAGGTATTCCCATACAGAAGTGGGGGTCATACTGTACTCATTCCCAACAGCAGAGATATGACCTGTGATAAACCTGTGGCTGATGGTGGGGTGAGCTGAGTGCATGTGTGATATGGAAGCTTTTTGCAGCTGACTCACAGATATACCTGGGTCATTCCCCTTATGCTGCCTTGTGCGGGGACATAGGCAGTCTCTCATTACTTCATAACTGTGCCTTTTGTGGTCTGCTACTGATTGGCCAGACTGCATCAGTATTCCATACTACACAGACAACTAATGCATTGCTAACCTGTATGTACAATTCCAAAGGTGTGTGCAGTTGACAATTACATTTTATGTACTCCGTCTATGGTACTTCCACCTGTGTACTGTGTGTATGTCTGGGCCCACATTCATGGCATGTCCATCTTTCAGATGGAGACAGACACTGACATCTGAACAGTGAGTATGGATGACTGCTGAATTGGGTCTTGCTGGGATGCATTGTGGTTGGCACTGCAGTTGTCAGAACATGACCCTGTCATCAACAGTACTGGCCATAGGCCACTGAGACAAAGCATTCCATGCCTACATGCTGACCACTTCCAGACAATATACAACACACAACATCCTAACACACAGACCCTTGCATATTATACACTTGCAACAATCTATCCTGTAAATTGGGCTCGCGCAGGTAATCTGTGCTCCAATTTTATTGAACCCACACGTACATATTACTGCATTTCTACATAGGATTGCGGGTGGGCACACCTGACAACTGTAGACATTTGCTATGACTGTACTGGTATTTCAGGTACTCTGTTGGCTTCCATTTCATTTTGTATTCTGACCTATCATTCAGACTAAAGGCATAACAGTAGAGTACAGATCATAGGTTTTATTGACTTACGTTTCAGTTTCAGACTTCTTACCCTGCAGAACTAACATACAACTGCCATACTTGTTGTAGTCTGTCTGTGTAGGTCTGTAGGGAGCTGTTCACCATTGCCATCAATTGGAGGCTTTAGCACAGCCTTTCTTTATAGTCATCTTCACCTGTCCTTTTGGCTGAGGCTGGTGTTGGGTATGTGAAACTCACTGACATGCATGTGTGTGTCCTATGGACACACACTGGGGCCACCACATGTACTGCAGTGGGATTTGTCACCTTGCCTAGTACTGCCTGCTTTGTTGACACCAGTAATTGTTATGGATTTCATGCTGCCCACGTAGGTGCTGACATCTGCCGACATCCCATTCAGCCACCCAATTCCCTTGCATGCTCACATCCATACCATAGATACAACTAGCAGAACATACTACTCCATTCAGCAATTGATAGGAAGAGTGACTTACCTTGTGGCTTTGCCAGTACTGAGAATGGTGCTGGAGGGCTGACTATGTTGGATGCATATAGTACACTCCCTATACATGGTAAAGTACAGGTAGTGTCATGTTTGGCATCCCTTTTACTGTATCTGCGAGTCCAAGATAGGTCTCATTCTCTGGGTCCCTACCATGTCAGTGTATGTGCTATGTGTAACCTCTTTGCCAAAGCCTGGGCATACTGGGCACACCTTCTTCTGCCTACATGGGGAGGCTCAGGTTGTTCCTCCTCCGAGTCCCTCTTTGCCTGTGATGGCCTTGGCATTGGTGGGGGAGGGGGGTGGTGTGGCCTTGCCCCATGCTGTTCCTGCTGCAGCTGTTTCCACAGGATCATACTGTGTAGCATGGCACATACAATGAACATCTGTGTACATATATCTGGGGAGTACTGCAAGGCCTCTCCGGATATGTCCAGGTAGTGGAACCGTGACTTGAGCATTCCAAACACACACTCTATTATGGTTCTGGTTTGTGCGTGTGCCTAATTATGGAGTTCTTGTTCAGGTGTGTGTGCATTTCTGATGGGTATCATCAGCCATCGCTCCAGTGTGTATCCAGTATCCCCCACTAGGTGGCCATATGGGATGTCCCTACTGGCGATCATCTGGTACAACTGTGTCATATGCCAAATGTGAGAGTCGTGATAACATCCAGGGCTGCCAGCACACTCATTCAAGACAATGCCCTGGGCATCGCACATGACCTGGCAGTTGATGGAGTGGAAGCCCGTGTGGTTTAAGTAGACCCTACCCCACTCGCCAGGTGGTCATTTGATGTGTATGTGCATGCAGTCTATAGCACCCACTACCTCAGGGTATTCTGCCATTTGGTGGAAAAGATGCATATTACTGCTCAACGTCTCATGGGTGTTGAGGAAATATATGTGCTCACTGGCATGTGCTGACATGGCATCCAGGAAATGGTGGAGTACCCTGGATGCTGATGCCTCTAAGTTCCCCATGAAATCTTCAGTTGGCCTTTGGAAGGTACCTGTGGCTAGTATTCTTAAGCCTACACATATCTTGGTATCCACTGGGATGGGTTCCCCTCTGTTGGTTCTGTGTGTGAGGCGTGGCCGGCACAGCTCAACAATTTTCTGTAGAATGTCCCTATCCACCCTATAGCGCTCCACTATCTCCAGCTCATGTAGTCCCTGGTAGGATACCCTGTGTCTGTACACTCTTCTCTTCCTTCTCACTGTGGGTTGGTCATCAGCATTCACATCCTCACCACCCTCGGTTTCTTCCACATATTGATGTATAAAAGCTAGAGCAGCCCCTAACATTTTGTTAGTTTTGTCAGGTAATATTTCCCCATCTGTGTACACCGGTGGTGTAGAGTTTGTGGGAAAAACCAGAGTGAAAGGTGTTTGCATTTTTTATAGTAGTGTGCTGGGGTGGGCTGCTGCCTGTGTAATTGGCTGATTCTTATACATTTCACCTGCCAGCTGTGCTGGTTCTCCTTGATTGCCTTCCTACTGCTGTTTTCCCTTTCCATTGCCTTCGCATTTAAGCCCCGAGGCACGTCGCGAATACCCAAGTGCTCATATGTGAACAGAGCTGCTATTTCCTGTGTGTGTTTTTTTTTTTTTTTGTTTAAAACCCAGTGCATGGTGCTTACACCCGTTTAGGCAATGTAAACACTGCTAGGCAGCCTCAGACACACACCCTTCCTTAGCTGTGCTTAGATAAGGGCAAACACGGGCCACAGAGCTCCAATAAGCTTACAGCATGCATGCCACTCCCCCCTATGAGGTAATTTACCTTTTATACTTATACCATGGGGCTGCTGCACCTACACGCTTGGGTGCAAGCTAACACTGAGAGGAATTCTGTGATTCAGTATCACTCCCCTCATTTGGTACCCACGGTGGTGGTGCTGCGGTAGCGTTGTCACCTCACAGTAAGACGCTGTCCGGTTCGATTCTCAGCTAGAGCATCTTCTGCGTGGAGACATGCATGAATGGGCATAACTTTGTTGAAGGTTGTGCATCAGGGCTGGTAACTCGGAACGTAAAAATCAACTACCAATCATTAGCGGATCAGAGTTCCGCTGTGGCGACCCCTAACCGGGAAAAGCCGAAAGACAAAAAAAAAAAAAGTATCACTCCCCTCATTTGCATAAAACAGAATGCAAATTCATAGTTACCACACTCACACTGAGCCTTCCCCCTTAGCAACCATTATTCCCTGGAATTGTTGTCTTATGGATGCCATTGGCTATCATGGAAAAAGCCTGATTTGGGTTTAAAAGCTAATTTCCAACTTTTTCTCATATTTTTGCAGCCGATCTCATTTGTGCAGCGCTGCCTATGCTTAAACGGCCAAAATCAGCCCAAAAAGAATAAAAGTTTTTTTTTATAATTTTGCAACTATTTTCCATGCCAATGGCCATACATTTGGCAACTGGCATGCCTACTACATTGAATACATGCTTTTTATGGAGCTGTCATGCCTCCACTTTGTAATTTGCAGAAATGTGTTCGGTTAGTAACTGAATACATTTCTGCAGGTTACACTATTCCTGCATAGATGCCTGCCTGCTTCCTGGATCACTAATTCTCCTCATGTGTGTGGTTTTCACCAGCAAATAGGGTCATTAGCATATAGTAGTGGAGTCCGTGTAAGAATAGTGTAGGAGCGCTCATGCACGTCCCGAGAGCTTGTTCCTGGATCGCTCGTTGGCCACATTGCCTGCAACAGCTCTTGCACTATTCCTGCACTCTGTGCAGAGCTTGCTGAATCCCAGGGAGTGTCTGTCTTGGGTTTTATGTTTTGAGTTTACTGATGTAGGGCTTTTAGAGTGGGTGAAGTATTCCACTCTTAGTAGTGTTTCATTGTTTTTTGCTCTTGCTCTTTTATTTCAGTCATTTGCAGTTTGTTCTTTTGCATATTCAATGCTTCTTGGTATAATCATATATACAATGTCTGCACATATAAATGGATTTCCATTAAAATATCAAGCAAATGATTCTTCATATCTAAAAAGATCAGTCCCAAGAGATTCACATATAAAAAAATCATATTTTTTACAGGGATGGTCAAGCTCCCATGCGCTTGCACCCCCCACCGCAAATATATATCCATATATATAAACTCTGAGATCGCACTACAGATAGGAAAGGGCAAAATCATTTTCCCCATTCTGTTGAGATCTGGTACAACCAGCTACCAGAATATTTTTGAAATTTTCATATTTTGATATTAAATGCTGCTACAAATAGGTTCAGTAATGTGAACATTCTATTAAATGAATGGAACCCATCTATTTATCTACATTTATATATACACATAAACAAATTGACATGCACATAATGTGTGTGTGTGTGTGTGCAGGAATTTTTAGGTTGGCCACAGACTATAGAACTGCTTCTTAATGAAAAATAAGATTAAAGCAATGTAATTCAGACATATGTATTGATGTTGAGATGAGATACTCTGCCTAAACTCAGTAGACAGTAGCCACTTCTCCTTTCAAATAGCTACTGCAGAGAAAGTTAGATCAGCAAAACTGCGTGTCTGCATCCCAGACAATAATTTAAAAGATAAGCAAATAAGTGCTAATGTTTACGTATTTACAATTTGTTGACTGGGTTAATCCCACTAGACCAATGGCCAATTTTCAGAGCAGAAATGATTTATACAGATTAGCGGAAATTTTGGCCATGATATCAGGGATCTTCTCCTACTATTTTCAATAAGTGCTATAGATCTTATACATCCACCTGTGCTACCATTAAGCTAAGCAGATGGGGCCTTAGTTTACTGTCTTATCTAAAGAACAGCACATTAAGGAGTACATGGCTTTGGCACTATTCATTTGCGTGTGTTATACCGTCTTGCAAGATGTTGGTGCCTTGGGGGGAATCTATAACAGCTTCAAATTTACAGTCATTTGTGAACTTTGTAAGCCAGAGGCCATGTACATTAGCCTTGACTTTCAAGAAGTAGATGGCAAACAGAAGCAGACCCAGCACAGAGCCCCAGGTACTTGGCTAGTGACCATTCTCTCAGTGGAGGTGGTCTCACTGATCATGACTTCTTGGGTACTGTCTGAGAGTCAGCCAGGAATCCAGTGAGTTATGTAGGGATTTAAGCCAAGCTCAGTGATCTAGTGTGGGGTATTGTATCAAATGCCTTGAGTATGTCAAGATATGCAGTATGCACTGTTTTACCCTCATCTATTGCCTTGATGACCCTCTCAAAAAGGTCTATCAGGTTAAGTAGGCATGACCTTCCCTTAACAAAGCCAAACTGGGATGGGTCCAGTGTCTGTGGGTTGCCAATGTGTTTATCATTTCCATCATAATTAGTTCCATGACTTTGCATATTAGACTTGTTAGACTGATGGGTCTTAGTTCTTTGAATCACTTTATGGTTCACCCTTGCTGAGGGAATGACTGTTGCAGTCCTGCATTTACTTGGAAAGTACCCTGTTTCAAGGCTGCATTTGAAGACTGCTTTAAGTAGTTGTGCTTTAGATTCTTCAGGAAGCATCCAGGGATGTTGATAAGTGTTCCTGGCTTTAGCTAGTGCTGCTAGCACCTGGTCCCTGCTAATAGGTGGAGGTTGTATGTTGGAGGGGATCTCACCTGTTGGAGCTGGGGGGTGAAGTCAAAGCTGAACTAGCCTTCCTAGCCCACTCTCATAAGTTATTTCTACTATCTTCAAGACTTCAGAGGCCGAGTCTTTTGGATCCTCATTCATTATCTCGAAGCTGCTTGAAACCTAGCACCACCTCTTGCTTCCTTAATTCCTCTGTTTTTTCTTCCTATGTTGCCCACAACCACTTTCTCCTCTGTTCTCTTATCCTTTTTTGTCTTTTCCTCTTCAGGCCCCTCTGGAATTTCTGCATCAGACTCAACATCCCTTCCTATATCTTGTACATTTCCTCTCTCCTGGCATGTTCTTCCTCTGTCTTCAGCCTCTTCATCTTTAATCTTGACCTCTTCCTCTCTAGTTGCAAATTGTTTGCTCCTACTCCTCTTCTGTTCTACCTCATACCTCCTAACTAATGTCCCCATTTCTCCCTACTGTTTCCTAACCCTACAGCTATCCAGGCCTTGTTATCTCTCCAACTGTTTGTGTGCAATAGATTTACTTTGAGCTTCCCCAGCCATCCTCTTCAGTTGATCTATGTATATTTGTAGTGTCTAGTCCTTCTGAAGGGTCCGCATACACTTCTGTCCAGAAAGTGCTCACACTACCACACCACATCTAGAATAGCCATATGATTTCATTTTTTTTTCGATTCACTTCATAGTTTTAGTCTTCTATTTTAGTTTGTTTTATTTTAAGGTACTTAAGTACAGCCTGTATTGACTGGATGCTAAATGACTGTTAATCTACTTTTGTTTCTTCTTGCCTAGCAGCTGCTTTATCAGGCAATTATCATAGAAGGTTAAGACTCCATGCGATTTACAGTCTGCTTCCTGTAACCCAGGTTAAAGGGTTTGAATCCTTCCAAATTGATTTGCCTTGTGTGTGACTCTAACCAAATCACTTAACCAGAAAATGCTTCTGGGTCACCCATGAGAAGGAACTATTGACCCCAGTGGACTTATCTGGTTACAAATAAATAAAACTGTTCCTAACTACCTTTGCTATTATAAATTCATTATATTTTCCTTTGCCTCTATGAAATGCTTTGTGTTATCCCTCTGTCTTCCATCTAAATTATAATTTAAAGGTAAAGGATTATGGTTATATACCAAGAATTACTTCAATAACCTTAAGAAAGACCATGAGAGAAATTTACTGGGAAAATATGAGCAATGTGCTTAGTGAATGAGCAGATAAAAACAGCTGTAAATAAAGAAAAAAAAAGTGTGACTCAAACTACAAAAGCCATAGTTATACATTTGGGTATCCTGCAACTTCGGGATGTGAATGGCATTAAATCTGATAAGACACTGCCTTACTGTCTTATTTTAAGTCATCCTAGTATGCTCATAGGTGTAGTATTCATTTTCTTGCTTATTGCATCCTCTAGTCAGACAAATATACTAAAAGAAGATTAAGCAAAAATAAATGATTTCAGTGGAAATGTTTTAGTTTATAATTCTACTGTTGCATCCCATTAAAAACATAAAAAGAGACACCCAGTACTGAATAACAATATTATGAGAGAAGTAGAAAGTCAGCATTGATTCTTAAAGGGAAACTTTGAGAAAAAGCACCGTGATGAACAAGTGTCTATACTGTTTCATGTAATAAACAAAAGCTGTTCTCTTTGGGAAGGAATAATCCACCTGCTAAAAGAAAGTTTGTAAGAAGCATAGTTTGTTACTACAAACCAGTGTTTACAGTTCTTTCTATAATATAGTAAGGGACACAGAAGAAAACAATAGCTCAGTATTCATTTTGCAATGTTAACATTTCAGAAGTAAATTACAGAGGCTTGTAATTTCCATGAAACTACACTGCAAACTGTCAAATTCAGCAAATATTAGTCTATGATTTTTGTGACGCCCGTGCCCTGGCCCAGCAATCAAGGAGCCTCAATCCTCACCACTAACACCAGGAGGGGCATCCATATAGGGTAAGGATAATAAATACACACACAGCAAAGTACAATTTCCCTTAACAGCACACAGAGATCACAGTCAGTCTGGGGCTGGTTTCTCCCTTTCTCTCCAGGTCCCCAATAAAACTCCTCACCGGCACAGCTATAGGGTCCAGATCTCAGCCTAGTGAGCAAGCTAAAACCTCCAGCACCCTCTCTGTCCAACCAGTGCTACATGTCCCTGCCCAAGTAGCTGACACACACATACACACACACACTTTGAGATAAGAGTTATATACAACCACACAGACACTCCTGGGGAAGGCTGGCACAGGTTCCCCAGCTGTGCCCCTTTTCTGCCCAGTCTAAAAGGTAGTACCAGCTGCCACCAACCACTAATATCAGCTACTCAAATGCCCTTCTGAAAGGGTGTCATATTATTACTGTGCAATATTATTATCCAAATGGTAAGTGTGACTGAACAGTCAAGGCTTATTAGAGTGACTTGGTACAGTATCACTATATACATGCAATGTACTCTAGAGCTTAAATTATCTCTACACAAAACATCCACAGTTGAAAGGTTTCAAAATATTTAATAAAAATAATAAAAACACAAGACAATACTTCTTACTATACAGTGCTAGTCAAGAGTTCAGAGATCACAGAGAAATACTTACAAAAATACCACAGAAAAGTTCTGACATCACAGAAAAACAAACTAGTCTAATCTTCCTATTTCCTAGCTATATCTAAGAGAAAGCACGGTTCTAAAATAAACTTACATAAAGAACAAGACAGTGCTGGTGATGGATGTTCTGAAGATAAAATGCTCTGAGCTCTCCGATTTCCTCTCTTTAAATTGATAACATAGAGCTGCTTCACATGACATCATTCTTCACACTTCTCTGGTTTTCCCAGGCTATCAGAAATTACATTTACATTCTTTACATGTGGTCAGAAACCAGAGCAATAAAGGAAATTTATACATGCAAATTCCAGCCATTAACTCTGGTCTTAAAACAATAGACAGGATGCCTCCCTCTAGACATATAGGCTCCAAATTTTGACATCAAAGACAGTCATAAAATACCTGACTTAGCTTTCTTACAGCAGAATGCACTGTTGTTACATTTTTGAGGTTCAATATCTAATGCAGTCTTTTCACATTTAAGAGAACAAGCCTGTGGCTTACATTAATATTTACAAATGAGAGAATTACCTACAAAATTTTATCTGGCTAGGCTGGCAGCCTTCACCTATCTTCCCAATTTTCAATGATGTTACTGTGAAAAGTGGAAAGTAAGATTCCTTGAAAGTAATATGTTATGCGGTACCCAGCTAAATAGAAAAATAGTATGTGTTTAATATATGTAACACACTGACTATACTTAAATACAGAAAAAAAAAATTGTTATTATAGTATGGTTCAAGTCACACAAACCTTTTTATTAGTGAGATCCATCCTGCTGTACAGATAACAGCAACACAGAGTCCATCAAAAACATACGAACAGCTTTGAAAGTGTGACAGAGCAAAGTAGCAAACAGATCTCAAAGCCATTGTTTGATAACAGGTACAATTTCCCTTTGGTTACTATTTGTATGCCTGCTTAAAATGTGTGACAACTTAACTTTTAAACTGTTACGTCTATCTTTCCTAAAGTTTTTTTCAATTTGTAGTACATCAGGAAAGATAAAACTTTCCATGTATTACAAAGATAACCAGAGTATAGCTTTTGTTAATGTGTCCTCAAAACAGATTAAAGAAATACATCATGGCAAATTTGTTGCATCCATTTCAAGAACACTTTAACAACTTGGTTATGACCAGTGACCCAAGCATAATCTTTTGTAATATAAACCTCATACAACCTCATGTAACTCTCTGAAGATGTAAAACTAAAATTCAAATAAATTGTTACATTACTTGGATAAGTGTCTATATTATATTATCATACGATGAAAATAGCGAACGTTATGTCATCATAATATCTAAACAACAAAATTGTTGCCTCACAGTGAGACGCTGTCCGGTTCAACTCTTAGTTAGAACGTCTTCTGCGTGGAGACATGTGTGAATGGGCGTACCTTTGTTGAAGCTTGTGCGTCAGGGCTGGCAACTCGGTACGTAAAAATCAACTGCCAATCATTAGTGGACCGGAGTTCCGCTGTGGCGACCCCTAACCGGGAAAAGCCTAAAGTCACAACAACAACATCTAAACAAAATATCAAACAAACAGAACAGCAAATTTTTCCCAGGGAAAACATTTGCTGCTCCATAAAAAAAAAACAAAAAAAAAAAACTTAAACACAAATTTAAGTGGGGGCCTTCAACCCTCCACACCCCTCATGTGGGGGGCTGTGTCCCCCACACCCCCCTACTTAAATATACCAAATCCGAGATCACACCATAGTGAAGTAAATGGCAAAGTCCCGAGGACGGCCCACCAAATTTTTTCCCTGTGAAAAAATTCGATGTTCCATGACTTTGCTATTTTGCCATTTTGACAGTATCGGATTGACTAAATAGCATTCGCTATTTAGTTCATTCAATACTGTCTTATAGACCCCTTGGATAACATGAACATCATTCAGTGGAATAAGCATGGTACTGGAGTCCAAAACACAGTACAAAAGGAGGTAATGGGCAATTAAAAAATATAGTAGAAACATCCTAATATGGTGAGTAGAGGGCAAATTTAAGGTGGAAATACCACTCTAAATATAACACAAAGGGTGAGATTAATTGGAATACAGCGATTTCATGGGTCTATATCAGTTCAACGAAACAGCACATCATCGAATACAACAACCTTGAACTTCTAACCACGAAATCTAAAAACATCAAAAGCTCAGAACAATAATTTTTTTTCCCTGGGAAAAAAAAACACTTTTCCGAGAAACACACACACAACACAAGCACACCAAAAAACCAGCAATCCACACACATACACTTAAAATCCTACATCTAATCCTACACTAAACTGTACATACAGTACTATCTATCCACTCTCCTTAACCCAAACCCTAACCCTAAGGTCCATCACTATCGCGCACTCACCTTACCCGCACCCTACCCCTAACTCACATACCCCGGCCTAACCCTAAAGTCTATCACTATTGCACACTCACCTCACCCATGCCTTAAACCTAAATCACATACCCCGCCCTAACCCTAACGTCTGTCACTTTCGCACACTCACCTCACCTGCGCCCTAACCCTAAAGTCTATCACTATCGCACACTCACCTCACCCATGCCCTAACCCTAACTCACATACCCCGCCCTAACTCTAACATCCACACAATAGCACACTTACCTGAACCCAACTCGTAACTTTCCACCACAGTGCTGAAAATAGCGAAGCCACAGAAACGGACAACTGAATTCTTTCCCTAGGAACAAATTTGGTTTTCTGCAGCTTCACTATTTTCAGCGTTCGTTGTTTTCAGGTCAATATTAGACCATTCGAAGTATTAACACTTTGATGATCTAATATAGACCTGATTTCATACGGAAAGAAAGTTGTTCTCAAAATGGATTATAACTACAAAGACAATACACAAGTAAAAAAAAATTGACAAGGTCAGGTGAAGTAATTAGGAGGGTCTGAGACAAAATTGACTTGGGTTTCTGTGAATTCAGAGAAAACAGAAAAAAAACATGCAAGCCCCATACAGACCCATATGTGGTAGGACTGCAGACCTCTACCCTTTGCTGTGTCTATTATTGTCTCTATTTGAAAAATGTTACTAGTTTGTTATGTAGCAAAACAGTATTTGCTGTACTCCCTTATTGTTGACTTTGGAATAAGAAAATATTTTTACAATGGTGTAAAGGAATATATGATGATGAGAACAATTTACACACTGTTAGGCACACTGCAGTAAGCCATACCAACTTTTAGATCTAAGAAGTTAGATTAGTGGTAGTGAGGAGAGGATAAAGCCTAACAAAACACAAGTGAACCAGAAGACTAATTAAGAAATCTGAAAAAGTCAAGCTAAAGTCAGAGAAATTGTGGAAGTTTGGATAAGGGGAGCATTAGCTGCACAAAGTCTACAAAGAAGAATCCAAATTTAAATTGGAACAGAACATGATCTATACTGAGGAAGAGCTAAGATATAACGATCTCTGCATTTGCATTCCTGAGAATTAAAAATAGATACAAGAAGATTTGAGGATGGCAATGCAAATTTTAGATGGATTAGATCTATTGTAAAGGAGAGTTATGTTGGGGGGAAAAGGCATGTCAGATTGAAATGCTGCCTTTTATGCTAAAGAATGAAGCAGGCAATGCATGATGAGTGGTCAAGTTCAATATACAGACTGCCAGCTGCAGGAAAGAATGATAACAAGAGACACTAAAGCAGAATTAGCAGATGAAGAAGGATTAGAACTCCAGTCATGAGAGATATTATTGTTTGAACAGAGAACTTAGCAGTCCTCACCTGCAGGATAGTATGGTAGAGAGAGATGGAAGAAACTCTAATGGAATCCTAATAATGATAGAAATCTGGCATCCCAAATGAAGAAGGTAAGCATCCAGGACAAAGTCCTTACCAATGTTGATGAATTTAGACTGCCACAGAGAAGGCATCCATTAGGCAACTCTGATCATGCCATGGTGTATCTTGCCATCTCTGATATACTGACAGAAATACAGAGGTTTTGGAATAACTGACAGTTCACTCCAGATTTTCTAAGAAACGCAGAATATGGAATAATTCAAAATTATGGAATGGAATAAAGATAATGTACCGACCTTAGGGAGTCGGCTCCATGGCCTAGATGGATGTAACCTTGACTAAGATGCAAGTAACCCAAGTTCGATTAGTGGCTTGAATTCCTGTAGGAGCTGGCTGGAGAAGATTAAAGTGAGTGGCCACTGCTGACTCCCCCATCCTGGGGGAAGGTAATTCAGTTCTGGCTTGCGATATGGTTGACACCTAGCAGGAGCACTGAGAGGAATCTGAATATGTCTACCCTCATGCTGAGGGGAACTCAGCATTGAAAGACGTCATCATTGGTTCTTGGAATAGTTGACAGGGGTGCTTCCAGGTGGACAGAGTAAACTACAGGAAAAGTATTCTGGCCAGCTGTCTGCCACCCAACTTTTGCCTGGGAATTGATGGCAGATTGGGATTTTTGAGCAGGTACAAATGGGCTGTAGAGCTGTTGCTTAGCCAGGGGTTGCCCAGCTCTCATCCTTCTAGAACACGTGGGTTAGCTAAGTGCAGGTAGGGGAGTTATTGAGAGATATCTTACAGGGGACAAGAAATGGAAAAAAAAAACATAATGCAACGACTTTAGGAGTAAAGCAGTGATGGGATGAGGAAGGGATGTTTTGAGAAGGAGAAGATCATAACTAGTGCAGTTGAAGACAGATGCAACAAGGGTGATAAATGAGAATAGAAAGACATACAAAGGCTTGAGATTAAAAGGAAAAGGTAGACATGGCCAGTCAGCAAAGAAAATCCCAAAAAAGGGATGAAGTTTGGAGTGGTTTGGACTGGTAAAATAAATCATTCAAGAACACCGGATTATGGAGAAGAAATTTGCAAGACTGACTTCTGGGGAACATGAAACAGGAATAAAGTTTTAGAATGAAAGTCAATATAAATAAATAGTGTATGGAATTTTCTACTCGATATTTATGGAGAAATGAAAAGAAAGGGTAATAGCAATGCAAAGACAGACAGCTACAGAAGCTAGGCAAATGGACTGATTGGAATATGCTTAGCGAGAAAGCAGTGAAGGTTCGCATATGCCTAGTCTACTGTCAATAAGGTAGCTGACACACACTGCATATCACTAGAAGCATACCATTTCTCATTTCTCTTAGAAACTGGAGTTGCGTGGTGTTGAAGGACTGAAGAATGTGTAAACAGTTTTCATGCAAATCAGTCTCTATGTAAGGCATGCGGGAATAGCAGTGGAGTGCTTGATTGCTAATTCTTCTGCAGACAGACACTGACATGATTTTTTTTTTTTTGTACCTTTTAATGGGGTAGGTAGGCTCATCCACAAAGCTGGGCATGAAAAGGCAAAAATGCTGATTATGATCTAGGCAACCAGCATTTGGATACTAGCTTAGGTGGCTGTTGGAGTTGCCACAAAATGAAGAAAGTGAAACAGCTTCACAGTCTCACTTCTCATCAGGGATGGTATGGCTTTGCAAGTTTAAGATACATAATCTCCACATACTAATCACTGGTAGAGACTGGAAACCCCACTAGAGTGCTGGTTTTGAGGGGTACTGGACTGTTTTGAGGGGGATATGTCACTCAAAGAAGTGGGTGACACACTCACTATGACATCTATTGCATGCACACTCTAGGTATGGTACTGAGCATGTGATATTGGGCTAGGATTGTAAACAGAAAACTGAACCACTCCCGCTGCCTAAATGATGGTTGCTTCCAGGCAGGTCTTGCCTAGGTGATAAGGAATGTATGGGCTAGTAGGCAGAAACAGTGCTTGAAGTTCGAAAGCATTAGGGGAAAAAAGGCCAAAAAAAGACAAGGACAGTTTAAAAGCTTTAATGGAAATGGAAATTTTACTACTAAGTGGAACTGTACACATAACATCTGTGGAGTAAGCTTCCTTGGTTGTTATCATTCGACCCCCATGCCTATGTAACTCTACAGAATCCTGGCTGTGCAATACCTGCTGACACCACAGAAGAAGGCCTATCACAGTGGTCAGAAATGAAACATTAGAAATAATATCTTCATCTGGGTGTTGAATAAATATGGGTATATGGGCTCCTTTAAAGGTGTCAAATATGCCAAGTTTTATGCCACATAGTATATTCTCACCATGTGGATTCAAACCCTGCCTTATTGCATTGTCATTGAGGATATAGTTCATTAATCAAAGGAGCCATTCAGGTGGTTACAGTTACTCTTATACTGCTCAGGCATGTGCACATCATTGTGTAGGTACCAGTACCATGTTTACCTTTTTAATGCTTTGATCAGACTGAGTGATTCAGAAATGGTAATGAGCTTAGAGCTAATTAATATATTCCACATGCCCAGAGGAGTTTGTCTACACCATATTAGCTGGACATGGATCTATGAAACTAATGTCATGCTAGGGAAGACTATCTTGTTTCCCAAGTGCTATTAGACAAAACAAAGACAACAGTTTTGATAAGGATACCAATGCTATTTTTTAACAATTTTCAAGGTTTATATGTTTCAATACATACACTTGATTTTTTAATATGTTAATATGACATTGAGTACAGGGATATTGACTCTAGTCTTTCTTGAAAGCTAAGAGTTTTGTGGCCTGAAATTTTATTTGTTAGGGACCCACAGTGTTTCATTCATTCTTTTGAGGTCCTCATGTATCTCATGATCGTCTGTCAATGCACAGGTTTACGTATGCAAAGTTCTCTGTATTATTGCAACATGATTCTAAGTTAGACTGTCACTGACTTGAAATAGTTCTGTATGTATTTGTTACATCAATCAGTGTTTGCCTGCTTCTGATGTTTTGTTTGTTTAGTAGCTGTATATTCTTACATCTACTAATGTTTGCTTCCTTCTGCAGTTTATATATTTTGTTTGGGGGGGTGATATGCTTATGGGATATTATATTGCCTGCATTGTTGTTCACAATGTTTTGTTTCTATGATGCTATTCACTGATTGCATAGTGATAAATGTTGCTGTATAAGTATCACTATCTGTACAACCCCCCCCCGTATATCAGCATTATGATTCTCCTATATTGGTTTACTGTTTACTTTTATTTATGTATTGTATTATCTTATAGTGATAGGGTAATCACAACACATTTGTTACTGCTCCTGAGAATTTACTTGCCTGGGCTTGCCTATATCTGATGCTCACAGTTGCCAGCCCTTGTGTGGGTAAGCAAAGTCCAGTTTGTCTATATGCATCAGTGCTACTATTTGTATCTGCTCTGCTCTTATATTAAGTGGTGAGTGTTTGTGTCATTATTTGCCTCTTAGCCAGTGCCATGGCATATCATTTCAAACTTCATCCGCCATGATCCTCCCCTGCTGCTTTTTCCCTAACTCCTAACATTCTTCAAAGATTTCCAGTGGCTGTATTCCGGCATGTGTTGAAATTCAGAGCTAAAGTGAGTGCAATGTATTCATGCTTGTTTTATATATCTCTGCATTGCTTTGCCATGATTTTTGCTTTATTAGCAAACAGAGTGGCTGACTATACAATCATTAGGACATTCTGCTGCTAACTCTTGTTTTACAGCTGGCCATGATGTTTACTGCTGTTTCCTGAGTCACAAACTGCTTGCCTATCACTAATCTTTGTGCACATGAGCTTGACGGGACAAGCAGGCTTTCATGATTCCCAGCCATTGATTGCATTTTTCACAATCATACATTTCTTTACTTTACACACTAATGACATTATTATTTCTCTGTAATATATTTTTGATGGTGCCATTTCTTTTATAAACATATGTAAGTTTTCTTCTGAAATTGCCAATTAAACCAGAATTACATGCGGCACCCATTTTTTTTCAATAATACATTTGATGTCCCATGTGCATACTATTAGCTGTCCTACTACTGACAAGGGAATAGTGTAAATTCAAAATAGGCAAAAAATGTGTATATCTACCTAATACTAATTCATATAGCAATAACCCACGCCTGGGTGTGGGTAATGATAGATTTACCCACAGTTGGTGTGGTTTGATCAGGAGAGTGAAGCCCATGTGGCCAAACAAAGACAACCGTGGGTAAATCCAGCATTACCCACACCCAGAAGTGGGTTATTGCTATTATACAATGACATTATTTAAGAAAAAAAATAATTACTTTTCTTAAATAATGGCATTGTATAATGCCTCCTTGCTGCCCTTCCGCAGCTGTCTGGTATTCTGCGGCAGTTCTGAAGTACTGCTCATGCGTATACTTACACAGTACATCAGAGCTGTGGGCAAAAACAACAGAGAAAGCAAGATCTCCATTGCTTTTTACAATCTGTCTCGCTATGTTAAAGCCATTTAACACAGTGAGACAGCTTTAAAAAAAGCAACGGAGAATCTCTGTTGCTTTTTTTAAAGCTGTCTCGCTATGTTAAAGCCATTTAACATAGCGAGACAGTTTTGAAAAAAGCAAAGGAGAAAGCAAGATCTCCGTTGCTTTTTAAAGTGTCTCACTATGTTAAATGAGTTTAACATAACGAGACAGCTTTAAAAAAAAGCAACAGAGATGCTCCATTGCTTTTTTTAAAGCTGTCTCGCTATGTTAAACTCATTTAACATAGCGAGACAGGTTGTAAAACGCAACGGAGATCTTGCGTTCTCCGTTGCTGTAAAAAAAAAGAGTTATACTAATGGAAAAAGTCCGGGTGACCAGACCTTTTCCATTACTATAGTTCTGATTTACAATGTGCAAACTAACCAATCAGCGTGCACGTTTTGGAATATTAATGGGGGGTCATTGTATAATGGCCAATATCTTCCAATAATTTAAGTAGGTTCTCTCTTTCGCTCAGTATAACTTTTAATTTAGTCATTTCTTCCAGAAATAATATTTGAACAGATACTAATCTGGATAATCAAACTATTTGCTTCTTAATTCAGCTTTTTTTCCTTATGTAGACAGTGACAGCTGTAAAAATGTAAATATGCATTTGCAAATGTTGGCTTTCTACAGAGAGAACACTGGAAATGTCTCACTTGTGTATCCATTGTAAAATTTAACATCTAAGTAGTAAAATATTAAAGAAAGTCATTCAGCTCTGTTATAATTCCAAACCATAATAAAAATGTCACCCAAAAATGTAGATGCAAATGCAGATATGACATAAAACTGGAGCTAAATACAAACTCGGTTTCCCAATACAACGATATCAAATTGGCATAAATAGGTACAGGTATATTACCCATGCCTACACCTGTGAGTTTACAATAGTATTAATTTCTCTTTAAGTGTTCCTTCCCACTTATAAATGAATGTACATGAGAAAGCCCTACTGGCAAGTTATTTTGATAATGCAATTTGAATTTGTCAAGTGAAACTGGCCCTGTCACAGAAACTGTCTAATGTATATCTATGGTGTCTATAATATTACCAAATAATAAGCTCTCGAAGAAAAAGAATGGAAGATAAAAAAAAAAAACATGAAATTAAAATCTTGATAGCAAGAAGGCATGAGAGACATGATTTGCCTTTTTATTATGACATTAAGTCTACATTATATATATTGACTTACTTATGGCTTGATTATTTCATTATACAAGTTGCTCTATATGAAAACTCACAAAGGGCAACTGTCATGCAATAATAATGCAGTGTTCCAGTGTAATGTACAATCTATAGCATGTGTTCTTTTTCACATGTACATAGTCTTAATTTTTTTTAACTATTTTGATTTACAAATACATTACGTGTTTAATGTGCGTTGTTTTAATATTCAGTACAGGAAATTTTGACAACTGCAGTGATGACATGCAAGCAGTAGCATTTCCATTTTTAATGAAGCTAAATGTAGTGATTATTTAAACAGAATCCCCAACTGTGAGAACACGTTGCTTGCTTGAATTAAGTTCACTTAACTGCTTAAAGAGACAGATATGAGTTATAAATCATCTGGATTTTTATTACATTGTACTGACAGTGCTGAAGCATGTACTGTGGGAACCAGTTATTACAAGTGATTATAAATATATGGCTTCTATGTCACAGTCATTCACTTGAAGTAACTAATCGGATTAGTATATCAAATTAGGACAGCTTATTAGTTTAGCTGGGTTTGGTGATGATATTTTATTATCATGCAACTAAGACAAAGTTTAGGTATTTCTTTCTTCTTTTCCACATAGGTTTTCAGTTGGGAATTTATATATTTAGTGAAGCTTAACATGTTCATTTTAATTTATGTGCAAATGACATAACCAAAGTGAATAGTGAGGGTAGAGTTTATTCATTAGCCTTCTGCTAGCTTCTGTTCCTCAATTTCTTTAGTTATGAAACTGAATATTATACATAAGTTTGGCCAACCTTTTTGCATTAGTAATGCTAATATATTTTCATAAAGGAATTATTTATGTCTCAGCTTTTGGTCATTATTGTTTAAATGTGCCTCTATTCATTTTTATTCTTCCCCATGTCTATGATTTTTCATTAGATATGTAGAAAAGAGAAGGACTACATCTATTACTTAATTAAAATGTAACCAGTTGCAAAGTATGCAATTATTGATATGAAACAAATTTTAGAATGTAGGTATTATTCATTAAATGCATGTATATTCTAATATATGCACTGGTTTTACCTGGGCAAATGAAATATACTTACATGTGGCAGTTATTGCGTTGTATAATATTTTCAGTAGAGTATGGGTAGGTACTTGTTTGGCTTCATATCAATAAATAGCTGATAGGTAACACTGTAGTTTTATCTTCTACTTTACTGTGTTTTATTTAAATAAATTAATTTCTTTTATCTTCCCTTGTCTGTTCTGCAGACATTACAACTTTTACTAATGAACTTTCTAATTTCCATCCTATAGCCTTATTATCACCACTATCTAAAATTATGGAGCGTTGTATACACCAACAACTTTTACGTCATCTTTTACATAATAGCCTACTTTCAGACTCCCAACATGGTTTTAGACCTTTCCATAGCACTTCCACTGCTCTTCTCTCCTTCACAGACACTATCAACAAAAATCGCAATAACAACCTATACTCTTCTGCTTTATTTCTTGACCTATCTAAAGCCTTTGATATGGTCAAACATCAACTTATGCTAGACACTTTGAAATCTCTCTCACTTGAATCTTCGGCATTGCACTGGTTTGACTCTTATCTGAAAGATAGACAACAAACAGTCCTTTGGGACAGCCATCTATCCTCCCAGCTCCCAGTCACTATCGGTGTCCCTCAAGGATCCATCTTAGGACCCCTTCTCTTCTCCATATTTATAAATAACCTGTCTACTTCACTCCCAACACCCTCATGTATTCAATATGCAGACGATTCAACTCTCATCTGTTCTGCTGTATCTCCAGCTGAACTTCATTCATCCACCCAAAAAGTCTTTACAGCAGCAGAAAAATGGTTCCAAGATATCTGTCTCCTCCTTAATCCCCCCAAAAACAAATTATTACTTTTTTCTCCAACCCTTAAGTCTGCCCCTCTCTCATTTTCTATTGTGTCTGACAATGGCACTATCATTACACCTGATTGTTCCACTAAACTACTAGGTGTTACAATAGATAATCAACTAAACTATGTTTACCACAATGACCTAACCATCAAAGCTGTTAATAAAAAGTTAGGTGCCCTCTATAGACTTAAGCCCTTTCTAACAGCAACTACCAGGGTGTCTCTAGCCCAACCTCATCTTATCTCTACATTATTATATGCCTCCCTATCTTTTATAAACCTTTCAAAATCTAACCTTCAGAAACTTGCCACAGCCTACCACAGCATTGACAGGTTTGCCACAGGTTCCCCATTTCTCACCCATCATTGTGTTAATCTCAAAAAGCTTGACTGGCTTGAACTTCAAAATCTTATTCTCCTACATCAATTAGTTATCACCTATAAAATTCTCCATTACCCTTCTAATACACCCATACTAAATAACCTTGTTGTCCCTTACAGGAATCTTATTTCCCTTCACTCAGCTAACAAACTACTAGTAGCCACTCTCAAAACACACAACAAAGCTGGGGACTCCTTGTTTACAAATGCCATTGGCTCATACTGGAATAAACTTCAACCAAACGAAACACCACAACTAGATAAACCAAAAAAATCCACGGCAAGGAAACAAAGCACAAGTGTAGAAGGCAAAGGCAATGAGGCTCGACCACCAAATAGCGTAGAATCAATTTAATTTCCGCTTTCGTCAGAAGACTTCATCAGAATACACACCATAAAAAACAACCATCCTTAAATAGCACATCAATTAATCAATTAACCAGTAAAAAAACATTTAATATAATATATCCAACAACGTTAAAGTGCAAATGCATATTATTTGAACAAGGAAGCAGTATTGTTTTTGTTGATAATTAACTTACCATTCTTTAAAAAACATTTAATATTAATGGTCCCGTTCAAACCAGGATATCTGTCAGATTTTAATCAGACCTGCCACAATACTTCCCTTTGTTCAACAAAATTTCTAAAATCTCCCCCCCTTAAATCAGATTTACAAACTTCAAGAACAGAAAATAAAATTTTTTTAAAATTACTACATACAACAGAGTGTTTAAATAGGGCGTTGGTTTCATCGTGAGTCTTGATACTATATAAATGCTCACGAATACGTGTTTTTAAACATCTAGTCGTCATACCAACATAAAAAGCTGGACATGAACAACAAAACCCAATGTAAACCACCCCCTTGGTACAACAATTAACATATTCAGGTACCGGAATAGTCATATCAATGGTTTCAATAACTATTAATGGCCCTAAAGACAAAAATCTACACATGTTACAATTGTAACAAGGAAAAACACCCTTTGTATTTGTTTTATTACTAACCATTGGTGTATGGTTAGCCTCCAATGCCAATTGTTGAATTTGAGTATTCATCCTACCCCTGGTAGTGACTCCAATTCTAATATTAACAATTTACTGATTTCAACTTTAATGGACATTCAGAACTCGTTAAAGTATTTAATGTCTAAAGCTTCTGGCACTTCATCTTCTGCGGCGAATGCCTCCAGTCCCTGTGGGTCCTTTAAGGAATTGGACACCGTGATTGAAGTAAACGAACCTGCAGCCAGAACTCGTATTAAGGAAAGTAGTCGTAAGCTTCCGGCTGATGGTTTAGCGGTTAAGCCTCTGCTGGAAGGTATTAAGAACCCTTTTTGTGAATATTCTACCCCTTTTCATTCCTTTCCCAATGAAGAACTAATTCATCAGCAGGACTTACTAACTCGACTGTTGAAAAGATATCGGTCATTATCCATCGAAAATTGCTACTTTGAGCGGTGTATTGAGCTCCGTGTTATGCCTAAAGGGCTAAGGTTTTTCAAATGCCCTAACGGCGTGCAGACTGGTGATCCTATGTTTGGTACTTTGGTATCCTTCTTCAACGAAGCAGGTATGTCATTTCTTAAATTGTTAAGTGACAACAACTCTGCTAAGATGAATGTGTTGAAGGACGAAATTTGTCAGCTGGAATGCAATATTAAAAAGGCTTGCAACGAACTAACCCTGAACGAGTTTTTTAGTAAATTGTTTGTGGAAGTTGACAAACATTCCTTAGAGGTTACCAATAGGAAACAACTAAAACTTGAACGGGACATTGCTTGTTACAGGTCTAATTCTGCTTACAATTTTTTTGTACCAGGGAACAAGGAGCCCAATCCTAGGACAACGACTTCTTATTATGGCAATAAACGCTTTTATAGCAGTGTTGCCAATAACCACAACAAACCTTTGCCTTTTGAAACTAACGGAGACCGGAGAACAAAACCTTCAAGCTCCGGTTGTGACAGTAGTTTGGTTAGTTATAGTAACAGTTCCAACATTGATACCGGCAAACCGGTTAATGAGACCGTCAGTCATATTATCAGCAATACTTTGGCTGACGAAACTAGCAAGGCTACTGTTACTAAAGCCAGTGTCACCAATTTGGGCAATTCGGCCGATAATATTGATTCTGACTTGTCGAATTCAGGTGGTTCGGCTTTTTTAGGAAAAAGAGTTCCACACATCAAAAAATCTATGCTAACAAGGAGCCGGACATTCCTGGGTTCTCATTCTTCTGAGGAAGAGAATTAGGTGAAGAAAAAGAGAAAGAAAAACATAATTTTGACATTATTAACCTAACTGATTTTATTTTCAGTGATGATGAACTTGATGTGCTTAGACGTGGTCTTAATTTTGTTCCTACTGTTAGGGCGGATTATGGGAAAACCGTGTTAGTTATTAAAAAATTTGTTAGGAAGCTAAATCTTACCTATATATTAAACGATATTCTCGTTGGCAATAACACCTTAATAAAGCCTTCTGTTTATAATCCCCCTTTATTACATACTATCAAAGTTTTTGAGGAATCATGTGTAAAAGAGCTTGATAAAATCTTTTCTGGTAAATTTAGACACCGACACAATATGAGTTTAAATGAAAGAAAGGCATTTAATGAACTACGTGAAAATAATGGTAATTTACGTTTTATGAAAAGTGACAAGGGAGGTAATATTGTCATTATGACACAAGAACATTACAATAATAAAATGCTGGTTTTATTAAATAACCAAGATGAATATGAAACTGTTACCCCTTATCAGATAAAGAAGAAAGAGGGGTTTATACATTCTCTTCTGTATGATGCCCTTATGAATAATGAGATTGACCTAGATGTCTATGAATTTTGTGTGATTGAGAAACCTAGGGTAGGTGTCTTATTTGGCATTCCCAAAACACACAAACATCTTACTGATCCTCCATTTAGACCTATCGTGTCTTCTCCTCATTCAGTAACTGAGGGAATTTCGTTGGTTCTGGATGCTACTTTGGGACCTTTGGTTGCCAAACAGGAATCATACATTAAAGATTCATGGCATTTTTTAAATAAGGTTAATAATTTTGCTATTAAAGGAGTATTTGACCCTAATAAGCACATTATGTTTACACTAGATGTGGTATCTTTATTTACTTGTATTCCACACGATGAAGGTGTTGATGCCGTACGTACCTTATTAGGTAAATACAAAGAATTCAGTACTGGTCAAATTTCCACCATTTGTAGATTCCTTGACATTTTACTTCACCATAATTATTTTTTGTTTGGGAATTCTTATTACAGACAAAAAAGAGGGGTAGCTATGGGGTCTTCGGCTGCCCCTTCTTATGCCAATTTGGTTATGGCTTGGTGGGAGGATTTCTTTTTAACCCCGTTAAAGACCAGTTTTGAATTGTTGGTATATTTTAGGTTTGTCGATGATTTGTTTTTTATCATCGAAGGTAATAGAGAAACCATGGGAAATTTTGTCATTGAGATTAATAAACAAGTTGGTTTTTGAAATTTGAATTAGGGAATTCAGGATTATCTGTTAACTTTTTGGATGTCTCCTTGAGATGGGACACCTTTGAAAGAAAATTTAATAGTAGAATATACCGCAAAGAGACTTTTACAAATAGTTATCTTCATTTTGACAGCGCACATCAAAAACATACTATTAAGAATATTCCCAAGGGACAGATTATTAGGGCATGTCGTATGACCTCTTCTGAACAGGATTTGTTTGATGAAATTTCTTTCATCAAAAATTTGTTTCTAAACAGGGGGTATCCCAGTACTATGTTGGATGATATTATAACATTGGTTTTAAGCAAGAGAAACATCAATTATCCAGCTATATTGGATTACAAGGTGGAAACAAACACTGATGAATCAACTTTTAATACATCTACCAATACAGGCGTCGGTGGTCCTGTTTGCTCCTTGGGTATGAGCATAGATGGGCTGGCTATAAAAAATTTGATTGAAAGAAATTGGAGAATCATTCAAGGGAATGATGATATCTCTAGAGTGTTAGGTGAGAAACCAGCTTTTGTTTTTAGAAATACATATAATATTAAAAAGGCATTGGAGGCTAACCATACACCAATGGTTAGTAATAAAACAAATACAAAGGGTGTTTTTCCTTGTTACAATTGTAACATGTGTAGATTTTTGTCTTTAGGGCCATTAATAGTTATTGAAACCATTGATAGGACTATTCCGGTACCTGAATATGTTAATTGTTGTACCAAGGGGGTGGTTTACATTGGGTTTTGTTGTTCATGTCCAGCTTTTTATGTTGGTATGACGACTAGATGTTTAAAAACACGTATTCGTGAGCATTTATACAGTATCAAAACTCACGATGAAACCAACGCCCTATTTAAACACTCTGTTGTATGTAGTAATTTTAAAAAATTTTTATTTTCTGTTCTTGAAGTTTGTAAATCTGATTTAAGGGGGGGAGATTTTAGAAATTTTGTTGAACAAAGGGAAGTATTGTGGCAGGTCCGATTAAAATCTGACAGATATCCTGGTTTGAACGGGACCATTAATATTAAATGTTTTTTAAAGAATGGTAAGTTAATTATCAACAAAAACAATACTGCTTCCTTGTTCAAATAATATGCATTTGCACTTTAACGTTGTTGGATATATTATATTAAATGTTTTTTTACTGGTTAATTGATTAATTGATGTGCTATTTAAGGATGGTTGTTTTTTATGGTGTGTATTCTGATGAAGTCTTCTGATGAAAGCGGAAATTAAATTGATTCTACGCTATTTGGTGGTCGAGCCTCATTGCCTTTGCCTTCTACACTTGTGCTTTGTTTCCTTGCCGTGGATTTTTCTGGAATAAACTTCCCATAGAACTGACCACTCTAGGCTCATCACAACTTTTCAAGAAACAACTAAGGAACTATTTTAAAACTCATTGGCTATGCCCTTGCTGGAATCCTGACTGTCCTCAGCATCCAACTCTCTTTTCAGCTCTCTCCATTACTCTTCTACTTGTCCTTATCACTAGTACTACCCCCTCCCCTGTAGCTCACCTACCATCCACATGGATATTACTTTTTCCTATAAATTCAACTTCGCTTTATTCTTGTCATATTACTGCAACCTTTATACTTGTTATATTACTGCAACATGTCATCTCACTTTGTATCTAAATCTACATGTTGCTCCAAGCTGATGAAATCTGCTTCTTAAAATTAGTGCCCTGGCACAAAACGTTTATCAAAAGTGTTAATACTGTAAATAGTTGAATAGAGTCTTGTGTGAGTTACTACTTTATTTCTTTTTTAATTGTACTATTCCTACTCTTGCAAAGAATTTGGAATAGAAATCCTCACTCTATGTTATAGTTTTGCTAAATTACGTTTGCACTGTTACTATGCTACATGGGAATAGTTCTCTTCATGCTTATAATTTGTATCTTATTGTGCTATTTTTTGTTTTTATTATTTACTAGTATATAGTGGAGCTTTTCTCCTTGGGCCTCTGCTGAAAATGGACATGTATCCAGTCAGACTAGCCCGGTCAACAAATGTAAAATAAAAAATAAAAATAAATTTACCATTTGTAAATACTTTGCTTATTTACTCTTGTTGTTCTAAGGCTCCCTTATCCCCTTTTTCTTTTTTTCCCAGACAGCTATAATCAGGACAATGCTGGCACAGAGCATAAACAGTAGCATACTATATTTTTGGTTGTATATTAACATTTAAAACTTCCATCATGAATACAATTTGTCCCTGAAATGCAGTAAAACATGCAAAGAAACTTAGCATTTTAAAGCTATTTGCCTAGACACATTACTTTTAGAAGAAATAATCTGAATACATTTAGAAAAAGGAGATATTTATTTATTAAGGTTCTAATCTTTGGAAGGTTAATGAAAATACTAGACAGCCATGCTGGGCCTTAAAAAATATACTTCATTGTAAGGTTACTGGATTTTCTTCAAGATTCTAAAGGGATGTTGCAAAATAGTTTATTATGGTGTGATTAAGTGGTAACAAGATGCTCTAGTAGGGAATCAGATGGCAAATTCTTATGGATGAGGTGCTACTTGCACAGTGCCATGCTCTTGTTATAATGAAGGTGATAACAAGTTTCAATTCTCAAGTGGTATTACTTGGTCATAAAGTTGCTGACTTTGACTTTGTGTAGGGAAGGAGAGGTGTAATGGCAATAAATGTCAGTCATATTAACAGTTTTTCATGTTGTCTTTATTTTTACAGTCTCCAAGAAAATGAATATAAATCCCAGGTGGTTGGGATGCAACCTCTCATATGGGAGGTAGGGGGGGGTTGCCTTCTGCAATAATGCTTATTTAGATATAGTAACAGTTTTTCATGTTGTCTTTATTTTTGCAGTCTCCAAGTAAATGAATATAAATCCCAGGGGGTTGTGATGCAACCTCTCATATGGTATGGGGTTTGCCTTCTGCAATAATGCTTATTTAGATATGGTGTTTGTTGCATGTTTTTTTCCAATCATTGTGGTTAGTTGATTACTGGAGGCATCAGTGTGGGGAAACTTCCTGGTGATCTGATCAAAAGGGATTTTGAGCTATGTGATCAGTTAGTGGTTGGGCTACAATATTCAAGGGTATATCAATTACATTTCGTGGTACTGAAATTTCATAAAGTATAGTAACATCGGCATCCCTATTGTGATTCCAAGACCTGTAAATTCTGAGCCCTAAAACTACAAACAGACAAACAAACAAAAATGGAAATAAAGGAGTCAGAGAATATTGGCAATCACTGTTCTCCATTTGATTAAGTTTTTGAGCGGAGGCAAAAACTCCTGCACCCCACACTACTGCTGCTTATATACACAAACTACAAGAAGATTGATATTCCTCAGATAAAAAAGAATACTCTAAGACTTAGCAAGTTTGTGCTTAATATATTTAAGTACCAATTTTCATACATTCAGTCGTGCTGTTCTGGGGCTCACACTTACAAGTCTTGAAATATATAATACGTACCTAAAAAGTACATGCGATTTTAACTCTTTAACTCACCCAGTAGAGTGCATTAACAATACTGAAAGAAAAAAATTACCCTTATCTAAAGCCGCTAAGTCAAGATCCCTAGATCCATCCATCCATCCATCCATCCATCCATCCATCCATCCATCCATCCATCCATCCAGCCTCAACCACTTTATTCATTTTGGACATGGTGTTGTGGTGTCACACAATCATCTACACCCAAGGCCTAAATGTCATCAAATATTTTCCATATACTAATTTTGTCTCAAGATATAATACTTGGGATAGAAAAGATGAAGCATTTATATTAAGGGATCATATTGAACTTTGCTCTAATCCTCAGACAACCTTTATATCACTATCTGACCATGCCCAAATGCAATGGAATACACAGTTAACAAAGAACACAGACTGCTTTGCAGTGTGAAAACTTCATTTCTTTTTACTAAATTATTAGTGATTTATGATATAACCAAAGATTCCCACAATGCATTTTGGGAAATCAATAATGATTGGGAATGCTGGTTCATTTAAACGTACTAATGACAGATCTTATCTATATTAAGATGGTTGTTAATGCCTAGTACATTAAAAATTACACAACTTTATTAAAGATTGCTAAAATAATTTCAGTTCTGAATATACAGCCATTGATTTTTATCTCATTTCTCCCTCTAATTTTTATTAATATTTTGAGATCCATCCAGTAACTCAATCCAATAACAATGTATTATAAAGATCTGATCTCCAGAACAAAAAAGCCTAGTATCTTCTTCTTCTTCTTTCGGCTTTTTCCCAGTTAGGGGTCGCCACAGCGGATCATCTGTCCGCTCATGATTGGCAGTGGAGTTTTACAGTGTCGAGTTGCCAGCCCAGCGCCCAACCTTCCACAGAAGGCACACACATGCACACACTCACACCTAGGGCCAATTTAGAGTGCCCATTTAGGAAGACACACAATCATGCTATATCTATAATAGTTAACTGTGAAAACATAAAACAACCATGACTAATAGTGGAATAAATCAGTAAGTATTTTACCAATACCTGCATAAACACATTGAATTAATTCACAGAATTGCTTTGTCCAATGAGGAAATAAGTGTCAGCTGATAAGGAAGCTGCCTTGTAAACCAGCTCAGTTTTCTGTCCCTGTGGGGACTTGGACGCAAGAATAACACAAGTGATCCAGATGGGTGTGGATTACCCTGCTGATGTCAATGTAGATCTACTGCTGTTTCCAGTAGGACAGTTCAAGAATACTTCCAGTTTAATTAAGTAAATTCAAAAACACTTCCAGCTATTTAATTAAATAATTTTCACAAACCTTTTGAGATCTTAAAATGCCTGGATGAGCAAGAGACAGCAGACTTAGATGCTCAGCTGGCAAAGGACCTTATAATTTAACCATATATATGTGCAGTAACAGAAACCTGGTTTAAGGCTACAGAGAGCACCCCAGCACTACCAGGCTACAACTCATACCATACATTTCGGCCACAGAACCCAAACTGAAATGCAAAAGGTGGGGGCGTATCCATATTCATCAAGGATACCCACACCTCCAGGTTAGTGGCACAGCACGATGCTTCAGAGATCATCCACGTGCAACGTCCTTATTAGGAAGGAGGGAAGTTTCTTTGCTTACCAGTGGGAGTGGGAAGCACTGAGCAGCCTTTTTGTCCGAATTGGTGAAGTTTCAGCCAGAAACTAGTAGTCTATTGGTTGTTTTGGGCCAATTCCTAGCTCCTTTCAGCCCCCTGCTATAAAACACGCTAAACACGTGTTTTCCAGCTTGTACCAACTCTGCACAGATCCTCGTGGTGGCCTGCAGAGTGATCCAAGCAGCAGAGAGCTAAAAGAGTGACTTTCTACCAGATATAAGTATTTTTGTGGCTTTCCCACTGTTATTAAGCTAGCGACTGCATTTCGCCTGTTTTACTGCTACTTTAAGTGATTTCTGCATTTTACACTGTTTATTGCACTTTAAGTTACTAATTGTTGCAAATTGTTTCTGTAGGCTACACACTAAAGTGCGCTAGCCGATTTACAGCATTTATAGCATTTACTGTCTGTTTTTTCCTTATCTCTGTAATAAAACAAAAAATCTCTTGTTTTCCCACTTTACTGAACTAGAGTAGTCCAGTTTCAGAGTTGCTGATCCCTGGGCTTTGTTTTTAGTTCCTGTTACTGATCCATTGCCTTATTAGGAAGGAGGGAAGTTTCTTTGCTTACCAGTGGGAGTGGGAAGCACTGAGCGGCCTTTTGTCCGATTTGGTGAAGTTTCAGCCAGAAACTAGTAGTCCATTGGTCGTTTTGGGCCAATTCCTAGCTCCCTTCAGCCCCTGCTATAAAACACGCTAAACTGTACTGCTGATCTAACCAGCATATCCTATAACTGAAAAGTTCATCTCTACTTGATTCCCAAGTAGACTATTCTCTATCTGTAAAGCCTAGCACTTACTCCTACAGTACTTGCACCTTGATAAAGCACTCTTATTATAGATAGTACCCCACCAGCCCAAAACCCACTTCCCCGGAGTCCTTTGAAAGTTCTTTATCTACTACTTCTAGTATGTCGAGGGATCAGTTGCTAGTGTCCTCTCCAGCTCAACTGGTGAACCTGGGAATATTGAGGCAATGTTACAATTGCCTCATGTACACAGACAATCCTCTCCTTCTCCCACAAAACACAAATACATGCGAGAGATGCAACTATACGGCCAAACTGGAGGCTGAGCTCTCTCAACATAGGACTGGCAAGACCAGACAGGAGGAGAAGGCAACCACACACAATACATACCCAGTCACACATGGTACCATCACAACTTCAAATCATACACATACTCACACAAAGACATACTCAGAGGCTCTGATCAAAATTTACCAAAACAGCAGAGGCCACCAAAGCAGACACCCAAACAACTACCACCTCACGACCCAACACATGCAACACATAGACCACACAGTCAGAGTGTCAAACAGTCACAGCCCTTAAGGCCAAACAAAATGCCAGACACACTTGTCATTGGTGATTCCATAGTCAGACACACTGACGTCCCGCTCACCAGACTGAGTAAGGAGAAGGTCACAGTAAGCTGCCTGTCGGGCGCTAGAATCCGCCACATAACGCAAGCACTCAGGTCTCTCAACAGAAGGTACAAGTGCGACTCAGTCATTGTCCACGCTGGTGTCAACGACCTGAGACGCACCTCCTTGGACTACATGAAAGGGACGCCGAGGAGCTCTCTGATTATGTAGCTCAGGCAGGTATGACCCTGACCTTGAGCAGTATCCTACCTTCACCTAGAATGATGCCACAATACAGTGATAAGATGATCAGCTTTAATAATTGGCTTAAATTCTGGTGTCATTCAAAGGGGATCCAATGTCTGTCTGCCTGGGATGACATGCTGGACAAGCCACGCTGCTTCAAGGGACGGCTTGCACCTGTCACCCTGGGCTTCCGGATATTGGCAAAGGCTCTTGCCACCCCATAGTGCCTTTTTAGGCAAGGCTCAAATTCTAAACCTACCACCCTAGAACACCAAAAGGAAAAAAAACTAAGGGTAATGCTGCTCAATGCCAGAAGTCTCAATCTCAAGATGCATGCACTCGAGGCCCTTCTCAATATGGAGAACATCGATGTCTGTGCTGTGACAGAAACCTGGTTCAAGGCTCCTGAGAGCACCCCAGCACTAACAGGTTTCACCTCATATCATACGTTCCGGCCCCAAAATCCGGACAACACCAAGAAAGGAAGGGGTGTCCATATTCATAAAGGACACCCACACCTCAAGGTTGGTGGCAACGCACGATGCATCGGAGACCATCCAGGTGCAATTAACCATAGGCAAGACTGCTCTGCAATTTGTAGCATGTTACAGGCCACCCTCTCAAACTCAGGAACCTCACATGGCCTTCCTGAAAACATTGGAGGGGATAAATGTATCTCCAAACACCATCATACTAGGTGACTTCAACTACCCTAATATAGACTGGGAACACTACTCAAGCCCGAACACTCTAACCCAAAGATTCCTGGAGTTCATAAACTCAAATGCCATGGAACAACTAGTCACCATCCCCACAAGAGGTGAAAACATACTTGATCTCATCATCACGAACATGGGATCAAAATGTTCAACACCGGAAGTATACCGCTCACTGGTGAGATCAGATCATAAACTAATCTCGCTGGAGGTCCTCATCCCGCCCCCACCTGAAACAAAAAAGACCACAGTGAAAAACTTCTCAAAAGCCGATTTCACACTTCTAAAAACTAGTGTGGTCTCCTTTAAGGCCCCTGAGCCAGTGGTAAACATTACTCAAACCGCTGAATCACTTACAAATGCCTTCTACCAGCACCTACAGGACTGCATGGATCAGGCAATCCCAAACAAAACTAAGACTCTCTGTACCAAAGGCAAGCGTCCAGTCTGGTGGACCCCAGCCATAAACAAGCTCTACAACAAAAGGAGGAAGCTACTACAAGATAGAGCAAAATCCTTGAAAGGTAAGACACCTTTGATCATTATAAGTAAAAACTAAGAGCTCTCATAAAATCATCCAAGGCAAATTTTGAGAGAAAAATCGCCAAGGACTCTAAAGACAATCATAAGGCCTTCTTTAGCTATGTTAGAAACCTAGGAGGAAACTCTCAGATATGCTCAGAATTAGTTCAAAATGATGTGAAAATTACTGAACCTACACACATTGCTAACATACTGGCTGACAGGTTCAGTGCAAACTTCTCCCCCCCAAAAGGAGAGATATCTATTCCAGAGGATTGTAGCCCCCCAACATCTCCAACGCCCAGGTGAGAACTGCCCTCACTAAGGCAAAAAACACAGCATCCATGGGACCGGATGGTGTCCCCGGCTGTGTGCTTCATGAACTCAACAAGGAATTAAACCCACAGTTAGGACAGCTGTTTAATCTTAGCCTCACCTCAGGATACGTAACCAAGGAGTGGCGCACGGCGACTGTGGTCCCACTTCATAAGGGCGGTGCCTCCACAGACCCTGGAAATTACCGCCCCATTAGCTTGACAAGCCTTATCTGCAAAGCCATGGAGAGGATCATAATGGAACTCATAAATAAAGACATAGGGAACTTGCAGACTTTGGATCCAACCCAGTTTGGCTTTGTCAAAGGCAGATCCTGCCTCTTAAACTTGGTTGACTTTTTCGAGACAGTCACCAAGGCCATTGATGAGGGAAAGGCAGTCCATACAGCCTACCTCGACCTGGCAAAGGCCTTCGACACAATACCCCACTCAGGTATCATCGAAAAACTCATCAGCTTGAATGTAAACCCATACATCACAAGATGGGTTGCAAACTGGCTAAGCGACAGAACCCACAGGGTCAGAGTTGCTGGAGCCATGTCAGACTCAAAGCCTGTCACAAGTGGTGTCCCACAGGGCTCAGTCCTGGGTCCACTCTTGTTCGGCATCTACTTTTCTGAAGTACAAGCAAACACAGGAGGGTTATGGCTGACAAAGTTTGCAGATGACTGCAAACTGGGCGCCATAGTCGAAAACACATCTGACACAGATATCCTCCAGAAGGGCCTCACAGAAATGGATAACTGGTGCCAGAGCCATGGCCTGAAGTTAAACGCCAAAAAATGCATAGTCATACCCTTCGGGAAAAACAAGGTTACCCCTAGCTACCATATAGGTGACAATCCACTGAGCACAGAAAAGTCATCAGGGATCTGGGGACCCAAGTTGACAGTAGTCTTCGTTTGACACTCATGTTGCTAAAGTAGTTAGGAAAACCTTCTATATCGCCCACCTGATCATGAAGGGATTCACATCTAGATCAAGGGAGGTCATCGTCCCCTGTACTCATCACTCATTAGACCTATGATTGAGTACAATGCCCGTTCGAATGTATCTGACCAGACACCTGATGCAGCTTGAAAGGCCCCAAAAGTTCCTCACCAAAAGGATAAAGGGTCTCAAAAATATGTCTTATGCTGCCCGACTGAAAGAACTCCAGCTTTATTCAGTCTCATACCGCTTGCTCAGTGGTGACCTGTGCCTGACATATAAGGCCATGTCAAACCCAGATTTGATGAATATGCTTCACCTCAAAAAATCTAGATCCCTCAGAACCACAAGGGCGGGAGACTTAAACCTTGACACGGTTATAAATAGAACGTGCTGGAGGGACAGATTCATCACCCAGAGACTCCCTATGCTGTGGAACAAAATCCCGGTACATGTGAGGCAGAGCACCTCGCTGGCCTTGTTCAAGAGGAATCTTGACCAATGGATGGGAGATCGCAGATATACCCCAGGGATTACTTCAGTGTCACTGCTTGACAGAGGCACAGAAAAATGATAGGCATAGTTTTTATTCAAACTAAAGGGGTGGCGAAAGCCACATAACTATGGGCTAGGCTTATAAATGCCCTTGGGCAGATAGCCTAGTATGAACCTATGAACCTATGAACCTATGAACTAACAATGGGCAAAATTGCAATTCAAATTGTAGCTTGCTACAGATCACTCACCATGCCCCAGGACCCCCATTCCGTGTTTCTGGAAACAATGGGAAACATAAAGGTCCTACCAAACACCCTAATATTGGGTGATTTCAATTACCCAAACATTAACTGGGAGAACTACTCAAGTACTTACTCCCTTGCCCAACTTTTCCTAGAATTTATAAACTCAAACGCCCTGGTTCAACTGATCAACACTCCCACCAGAGATGACAACATACTGGACCTGGTCATCACCAACATGGGCGACCGGAGTTCCACACCAGAGGTCAACCCCTCGCTGGTTAGATCTGACCATAAACAAATCACTTTGGCTATCCATATTCCACCCCCACCCCCAGACAAGAATGCCACCATGAAAAACTTTTCAAAAGCAAACTTCACGTTACTTAAGACTGAGGTGGAAAGTTTCAAAGCCCCCATGCTGAAGGATAACACTGTCCAAGCTGCAAAGTCCTTTACTAATGCATTCTATGGGCAGCTACAAGAATGCATGGGTCGTACCATCCCAAGCAAAACCAAGACTCACACCTCCAAGAAAAGGAAACCAGTCTGGTGGACTCCTGCCATAAACAAGCTATACAATAGAAGGAAGAAGCTAGTACAGAAAAAAGTAAAATCCCAAGAAGGGAAGACATCCCTTATCAGTATCAGCAAGAAACCACAATCCCTCTTAAAATCATCCAAGGCAAGCTTTGAAAGAAAAATTGCCAAGGACTCCAAAGATAACCACAAGGCAATTTTTAGCTATGTCAAGAATCTAAGTGGCAATGCTCAGATCTGCTTGGAGTTAGTGCAGAATGGCACAAAATACACTGAACCGACCAATATCGCCAACATCCTGGCAGACAGGTTCAGCGCAAACTTCACTCCCTCTCACCCCTAAAATGGCCCATAACCATAGCAGGAGAATGTAGAGTCCCTGAAATCACAGACACTCAGGTTAAAACAGCCCTCTCCAAAGCCAAAAACACAGCATCAATGGGACCGGATGGTGTCCCAGGCTGCATCCTACACAAGCTCAAAGATGAACTGACCCCTCACTTAAACACACTGTTCAAACTCAGCCTCTCCACAGGGTACATACCCATAGAGTGGTGCACAGCAATGGTTATTCCACTCCACAAAGATGGAGCCACAACAGACTCTGGGAACTATCGCCCTATAAGCCTGACTAGCTTGGTCTGCAAGGCTATGGAGCGCATCATCATGGAACTCATTAGCAGAGACATTGGGAACCTTCAAACATTGGACCCTACCCAGTTTGGCTTTGTTAAGGGCAGATCATGCCTCCTAAACCTGATGGACTTCTTTGAGACAGTTACCAAGGCTTTAGATGAGGGAAAGAAGGTCCACACTGCCTACCTAGACCTTGCAAAGGCTTTCAACACCATTCCCCATTCTGGTATTATAGACAGGCTCACCAGCCTGAACATAAACCCCTATGTCATGAGATGGGTTGCCAATTGGCTCACAGATAGAACCCACATGGTGAGAATTGCAGGCTCTAGGTCTGACTCTAAACCAATTACAAGTGGCTCCCCCCAGGGCTCAGTCCTGGGACCCCTCCTGTTTGGTGTATACTTCTCAGCGGCACAGGCAAGCACAGGAGGACTACGGCTGACCAAGTCAGCAGACGACTGCAAACTGGGGGACATAATTGACTCTCCGGCTGATACAGACATCCTCCAGAAGGGTCTCACTGAGATGGATACCTGGTGTAAAAATCATGGCCTCAAGCTAAATGCCAAAAAGTGCATAGTCATCCCCTTTGGAAAAAACAAAGTACCCGTGAACTACCACATACGTGGTAGTCCCGTAAATACAGAAAACGTAATAAGGGATCTGGGAACCCAAGTAGATAGTAATCTCTCCTTTGATAATCATATTTCCAAGATGGTTAGAAAATCCTTCTATGTGGCCCACCTAATCACAAAAGGGTTTGCATCCAGAACAAAAGAGGTTATTGTGCTCCTGTACTCATCACTCATTAGACCCATCATAGAGTATAATGCCCCATTTGGGATATACCTAACAAGACACCTGCAACAGCTGGAAAGATCACAGAAGTACCTCACCAAGAGGATTACTGGCCTCAAACATATGCCATATGCAGCCCGACTGAAGAAACTCCAGCTGTTCTCAGTTGCATACCGCTTACTCAGAGGTGATCTCTGCCTGACATACAAGGCCATGTCCAACCCAGAATTGATGGACATGCTCCACCTAAAAAAAAAAATTCCCAAGAGCCACATGCTCTAGGGATCTAAACCTCACCACAATGATAAATAGGACATTCTGGAGGGATAGATTCCTGTCCCAGAGACTCCCCATGCTTTGGAACAGGATTCCAATCTACATTAGGCAGAGCCCCTAACTAACACTCAACAGAAGCCTTGACGAATGGATGGAAAAAAGAATAATTTACCCTGGGGATTACTGCAGTGACTCTGCTGGACAGAGGCACAGGGAACTAATGGCTCTGCTGGACAGAGGCACTGAACTAATCTAAGGGGGTGGCAAAAGCCAACACATTCTGGCTAGGCTTATAGATGCCCTTGGGCAGATAGCCTAGTACTTACCTATGAACCTATGAACTGGCTCATGGACAGAACCCACATGGAAAGAGTTGTGGGAGCTAGGTCTGACTCTAAACTGGTTACAAGTGGTGTTCCCCAGGGCTCAGTCCTAGGACTCCTATTGTTTGGCATATAATTCTCAAAGGTACAGGCAAGCACAGGAGGACTATGGCTGACCAAGTTCACAGATGACTGCAAACTAGAGGCTATAATTGACTCTCCGGCTGACACAGACATCCTCCAAAAGGGTCTCACTGAGTCAGAGCCCTGGTGTCAAAACCATGGCCTCAAGCTAAATGCCAAAAAGTGCATAGTCATCCCCCTTGGAAAAAACAAAGTACTCACAAACTACCACATAGGTGGTAGCCCCCTAAATACGGAAGATGTAATAAGGGATCTGGGGATCCAAGTAGATAGTAAACTCTCCTTTGATAATCACATTGCCAAAGTGGTTAGAAAATCCATCTATGTGGCCCACCTAATCACAGAAGGGCTTGCATCCAGACTGAAAGAGGTCATTGGGCCCCTCTACGCATCACTTATCAGACCCATCATAGAGTACAATACCCCATTTGGGATGTACCTTACAAGACACCTGCAACAACTGGAAAGACCACAGAAGTACCTCACCAAGAGGATCACTGGCCTCAAGCAGATGCCCTACGCAGCTCGACTGAAGAAACTCCAGCTGTACTCGGTTGCATACCGCCTACTCAAAGGTGATCTCTGCCTGACATACAAGGCCATGACCAACCCAGAATTGATGGACATGCTCCACCTAAAGAAAACCATATTCTCTCGAGCTACATGCTCCAGGGATTTAAACCTCACCGCAACAATAAGTAGGACATGCTGGAGGGATAGATTCCTGTCCCAGAGACTTTTCATGCTCTGGAACAAGATTCCCATCTACATTAGGCAGAGCTCCTTGCTAACCCTCTTCAGGAGAAACCTTGACGAGTGGATGGGAAACAGAAAGTTTACCCCAAGAATTACTTAAATGGCTCTGCTGGACAGAGGCACAGGGAGCTAATCTAAGGGGGCGGCGAAAGCCAACACATTCCGGCTAGGCTTATAAATGCCTTTAGGCAGATAGCCTAGTACCTACCTATGAACCTATGAACTTAGGTATGGGAAAAAAGTGTATACTTCTGTAACTTTTTCAGAATTTTAAATTGTCAGGCTCACATATGTTAAAGTTTGTTTTGACACATTGTGAAGGTATGAAAAATGTTTTATCTAGCATTTCTTCTTGTGAAGAAAAATTTGCTTTAAATAACTTAGCTTATTCTATTGTACAGGTCTATTCATTGCTTGAAGTGTGTATGATTAAATTGATACTTCTTCCAAGGATATGGCCACTGGTACTGTTTTAAGGAGGTTTGCATAGCTGCATTTTCAGAAACTCCCAGTTGATGTAAACATGATATTTTAAACTCTCTGTTGGATAGAGATGTATTGTTTGGCCCCTGTGCTGCAGAGATGACCAAAACATATGATGAAAGGGCAAGCCGATCCCGGGGAATCTCTAAGACTTTTCAGTCTTCCTTTCCCAAACTGTCCAAGGGATTTTCTTTCTCCTCATCTAATTTTGGCAAAAACAGAATATTTAGTCTCAAAAGAATTCAGGTAAACAGAAATTTAAGAAGAAGTGGCAAGGAGGCTCCAGAAAGAAGTCTCAGACCTCCCCAAACAAAGGACAGTCCAACAAGTCTGAAAAACTATTCAACAGACTTTTGTCCCCCTCCCACCCTGGCATCCTTTCTCTTCCAGAAAGTATGAATCCCCTTTTTTTCCTATTTGACAACAGACCGTTTCAGACAAATGAATTAAAAAAAAATCATTAATCAGGGTTACAGATGACAGTGGGAGGAAATTCCTACTTTCTAAGGGGGGGGGGGGGCATTCTTCATCCTACACATTAGACACTTTTGTTTCCACCTGTTCTTTATCATATGTTGTCTCATGCAATGATAGAACTAGTTTCTCCTTTCCAGGTAAGAAAGGGGTTTTATTCAATGATTTTCCTAATGCCAGTGTAAGAAAATGCTTTGAGACCAGTTATAGACCTTTATTTTCTAAACCTGTTTGTGATGGTACCCAAATTCAAAATAATTCCAGTTCACAAGCTGTTATCTCTTCTTCCTCTAAAGTTTCCTGGTAATACTAGATGCTTTCATCCTATCCCTACTCATCCAGACTTCAGGGGCTTCTTACGGTTTTCTGTGTATGGATCACATTATCAGTCCTCTGCCTTAACACTGCACCAAGAGTGTTCACAAACGGTCTAGCTCAAATTACAGTTCACTGCAGGCTATCCACATCTTTCCATATTTACACAACTTAATTTTCTTTGCAGGGTCTTTTTCAAAACATCAGGAGTCTCTCTCTCGGGAGAGCTGGGATTCCAAGAAAACATTCAAAATTCGTTCTTGACTCCCTCACACAGGATTGTGTTCCTGGGATGTAAACTAGACACCTTAGTTCAAAGAGCTTTTTCTCCACTATAAAAAAATTGATTTTATTTAGATCTATTTCTACAGTTTTCTACTCAGACTTTAATCACTTCCAGGGAATACCTCAGGATTTTTGGTCACATGGCATATATGATTCTCATGATACCCTGGATACAGTGTATCTGAAGTGTCTTTGGCCCCAGCATCAACACCCTTTATCTTTTCAGATCCTAGTACTGGGAGTTGTCCAAAGAGAAATTTTTTGGTGGAGACAACAGACATCCTTAAATCCAGGTATCACCTTCTTCCTTGCTACTCCAAAGCAATCAGTCACCACATATGCTTTGGACTTCGTTTGTGAAGCACTTTCAAGAGGGATAAAACTGTGTGTTTGGGGGGGGGGGCAAGGACAGACACAAGTACATAAATATCAAGGAGATGCTTGCCCTTATCAAGGCACTCAAGTCTCTGAGCAATCATTAGTCCCTGGACCTCTTCAAGTAGTTATAGACAATAGCACAGTCATGTGGTACATCAACAGGGAAGGAAGATCCAGGTTGTACCCACTTTGTAGACTAGCCATGCTGGCTTTGGATATCGTTTCACAGCACAGTTTCACTATATAGGCATCATACATTCAGTCAAAGCAAAATAGTGCGTCAGTCAAGCTGTGCAGGACCAGGGCAGACCCTTGAAAATAAAAACTAGCTAAGGGAGTCTTCTAATATTTGATCCATCTGTGGGGACTTCCTCAACTAGACCTCTTTGCTTCTTATCTGAACAATCAACTGGCAAGATTCTTTTCCAGAACTCCATGCAAGAAGGCCTGGAAGACAGATGACTTTTCTTTTCTTGGACGGGAATGCTCCTGTATGCCTTTTCACTCTTTCCACTAATATTCAAGGTACTTCTGAAGATTCAGAAGGAATCACTTAAGATAATTGTGGTAACTACCTTCTGGGCCAGGCAACAGTGTTCTCCCTTCTTTTGGAAATGGCCAGGGACAATAACTACAAGCTTCCTCACAAAATGATTCTACTCACAAAAGAACAGGGGAGTCTCATACACCCCAGCATCAATCACCTTTAACTGATGACTGCCTGTATGATAGGTTCTTAATTCCTTTAAGGCACCTATTTTCTGAGGACATGCAGCAGATACTAATGGAGGTAAGAAAGCCTGCTTCTAAAAAATCATATAATAGCAAACAGAAAAGGTTTTCTAGTTATTGCCAACAATGTAATCAGCACCCATTCAGGGCTAGATATTCTCTGGCTTTACAATATTTGTGTGAGTTACTATCCTATGGCTTTTCTTATTCCTCTATCAAGGTTGATTTATCAGACATTTCAGCATGTCTGCCTATAGATCCTCTTCTTTCAAGGCAGTCTCATGTCAAAATTTTCTTGAAAGAGGCTTTGCGTAAGAGGCCTAAAAGTAAACCAGTAGCACCTCCTTGGGATCTTAATTTTGTGTTGCAGAAGGTAACACCTACTCCATTTGAACCAACTAATCTGGGTGACTTGAGGTTCTTAACATGGAAAACAGTTTTACTGATTGTTCTGACATCTGCAAGAAGAGTTTATGATTTACAAAATCTTATGGTGATTCAACTCTACCTCATTTTCCATAGTGACAGAGTTTCTTTGAGAACTAATCCTTCTTTTATGCCTAAAGTGGTATCTGAGTTTACTTTAAACCAAACTATCCATCTTTCCGTTTTCTTTCCTGCATTTAAAAATGAGGGAGAAGGGATCATTCATACCACAATCCACAGACAACTCAGGTACTGTCTTGACAGAACTACATCTTTTAGATCTTTGGATTAATTGTTAACTTCTTGTGAAGGTAAGAAGAACAGAACGGCCTACATCAAAACAGACTATTTCCAAATGTTTGTCTAAGCCTATTACCTTTTGTTATACTTACCATAACAAATCTGTTCCTGCTGGGGTCAATGTCCACTCTATCAGGGCCTTGGCTTCATCTATGGATTTTTGGAAAGGGTTGGATTCTAGAAAGTATTCTAGAAGCTGCTACTTGGTCCTCTGTATATACTTTTAGAAAGCATTATAGGCTTGATTCTTTCTGTAGGTCTAATCAAGCTTTGCAAGGACCATTCTCTAGGGGCTTCGGGACCCTTCCCCTTCAATGTCTCAAGCATTGTAAGCTAAGGTAATCTACCTGTATGTGAAGAACATTTTACAGTTGTGTAAGTTGAACTTACCATAACAGTAGATGTTCAAGTGATCACTGCAGTAGTTGCTGCACCCTCCCTCGACCCCCTTGGTTTTTGGTGTGTTTTTTATCTCAAGGTGTAAGTATTTACTTGTTATTCCTAGCATTGTCCTTTTAGGCCACAGCCTCCCTTTGTCTGCTGGCAGGAAAGGTCTGAAGTGCTTAGTGCCCAAACTTGTCTTTTAGTCAGCTTAGCTCGAGCTGTTTAACAGCCTGTGCATGTGGAAGATGCCCTGATGCTTTGAAAGCTGGCTGGCTGTTACATCTTTGGCAGGAAATATCTCAAAAACACAAATAACACAAGACACCTTTACCTCAATTGAAACTTGTCTCAATGAAGCAAAATTACTACTCAGCCCAACAAGACAAAGCTGCTACTTTTCACTCTTAAAACTTTCTCCTGTGAATTTAAAATATACTCACAGAACAACACAGGGATTGAAGTTGTAACAGATGCTAAGCTGTTAAGTATCACTACAGACAATAAACTTATATTTGACCAACACATACAAAATGCCATTAAAATACACTTTAAATTAGGGACACTTTACAGACACAAACAATGTCATGGATCCTCTCAACAAAATAACTCTAGTCAATACCTATTTGCTCCCCTCTCTGTTATACGGCGCCCCCATTTTCAACAACCTGCACATGCCTCTAAAAATTAAGCTTCAGTCCTTTTATTACAAGATCTCTAAATTGGCTACAGGCACATCTTACTGCTCTCACCACTGTAATGCTCTTAAAGAACTTAAATGGCTAGAATTCCCTGAACATCTAGATTATCTACAATTATCTATCACACATAAAATAACATACAAATCAGAAAGCTGTCCAGCTTTAAAATCTATTCTACATACCTACATTCCTACCAGAACTCTTCATTTTGAAGACAAACAACTACTACAAGTACACAGGCCCAGTAAAAGAGTTGGCCAGTCATGGAACGCCGTACCAAAACCTATTATTACTATAGACAATCCTAAGAATTTTAAGCTTACACCAAAGAACTACCTTCTTAACTCACACATCTGCCTCTGCTCCAAAACCAACAAATAACCCGTCCTTCCCCCTTTTAACCTTTCTCACCCATCTTTCTCCCACTTCTATTTCTCTCATCCATCTATCTCCCAGTTTGCACTCGCACAACTTCCACCCCTTTATCCCACTCAACCTCTTACTATTTCATTCTTATTTCTCCCTTTTTTCTGTCTCTCATCCTCTTTCCTACACCGCTATCCTCCTATTTTTTTACCACACCTCATCTGTCATACTTCTCGTTACCTTGTCTTCAAGATCTCTTCTATCTCCCCATTGTCTATAAATGTTCTCCGTAAACCATTTACAAAGCTAGAATCATCTATCCTGAAATATTTCCTTATCTCAATATAACACCTGAGTATAGTCTTAAAATGTTAAAATGTTCTGCTTGCTGTAAATATAAATGTATTTTAGTTAAACTTTTATTCACAATTTCTACTGCAAATACTTCTGTCACAATTTATATTGTGTTATATGCACAAATTTTACTGTAACAACGTTTAGTTTATGTTTATATATGTTAAGTTTTCTTATTCTTTTGTTGTTGGAGCTTTTCTCCCCGGGCTTCTGCTGAAAATGGGTTACTTAACCCAGTCAGACTTTCCCTGGTCACCAAATGTCAATAAATAAATAAATAAATATACCTTTCAGAAAATGCATACTAACCCAACATCTGTTATTCTAACAACGTTCTACATTTAAAAGAGTAGTATTTAAAAATCTGTCCCTATTTTTGGCCTTTTTCCCATATTATTATTAGCTTATTCCAGATTTCTTAACATTAAGAGGCCGGGAGGTATGTTCTGAGTACAAATGTGATCACTCACTGTTTCTAAAACATTGATAGGCTTTCCCCTAATTTGATTTCAGGAAATATTGTGGGAGCCTTAACTTCTCCTGCAAACATACTTACTGCGGTGAGTTCAGTAGTATTTTCCATCCATGGTTTTAAAATGCTTATGGGGTTTCCTTCTTTACAGTTATCACTTTTATTTATTTATTTATTTTACATGTGTTTACTGGGAAAGTCCGACTGGACAAATAGTCCAATTTTAGCAGAGGGGGAGAAGCTCCACATAATACAAAAAACAGGTAAGTAGTACATAAATGCAGATTTACATGTCTTAGTACAGAAAAGACAAAAAAATGTACAGCCCACTAACTAAAAAAAAAATAAAAATACTTCACTTACATTCTGCATGGTTTCAAAAAAAGGTCTTGCTACTTTGCAAGCTACTTGTTTTCAGCAGTAGATTCTAACACAAGTACCTTATCTCCAGATTTGAACTGTCTTGGATTTTTTAAAACATCTTTATTAAACATGATATTAAAAAGTGACATGGGTACACATACAGTAATAGAAAAGAAAACGCATCATAACAATATTTACATAAACTGCTCAAGTCCTGCTTTCACTTAAATTTCACTCCTCCTGAGCACTGTTCTGCATGTATTGCTCCCACAAATTCCATTTACTTCCATCTAACTTGCTCCTTCCCTTTTCTAAAGATTTCCAAATCCATTTTTTCTATCCTTTGCAATGATCAGTACGTCAGCTGCAGCACATTTACACTTGGATTTCCATTTTATAGTAATTGCATTTTTTTGTTGCCTATAGCATTAAACTTGGTAAGGCACTACTTTGTCTGGGGAATTCAGATCGTATATCCCATCTCAGAAGAATAGTTCCTTAGTTACAAATTTGCTTTACCAGCATTGTTGACAAAGTATTCTATAAGGAATTTTTTCAAATATTCCAACTTGTTGCATTCCCAAAATACATGTTCCCACTCACCTCTCTCTTTCCCATCATACTTCCGCTGTTTGCAACTGCCTGAGGACAAATTCTCTGAAGTCTGCTTTGGGTATAAAAATAACTATGCAGACACTTCCAAGCAGAAATCCTAAACCTTCTGGACTTTGATGGTGTACTTAGGAGCTGTACAGATGTCCTCCCATTGTTCCTTTGTATGGTGTCTTTTCATTCTCTTTCCAATCTTTTCTAATCTCCTCTGACTGATTTTTATAGTTATCATGTAATATTTTATATGCCCTACTAATTATCCCTTTTGTAACAGCAACTTCTGTTCAAGACACAGATAAAAATACTACCAGAGCTGATCTTTCATTTAACAACCTCTTCTCCCTTTCTCTTTGTATATAGCCTGTCACTGACTCCTGGTAGGTAAGATAGTCTCTAACCTGCAGTCAAAACCTCTGTTTAGTATAATCCCACTCTATTACCATTCCCTCTCTAGTTATTTGATCTCAAAGCTTTGGCTCCTTTGCTAATTTTTTTCCAGTAGATTCCAGACCCGTCTTGCCCTCTTTCTATACCCCTATTTGCATTCATCCTTATTGGTAAAAACCTCTGTTCTCAACTGCTGTGATGGCTCACTTCTTAGCATACTTTCTGCTACTTTATGAATGCAAAATGATTATGCTTGTTCTCCTACTCTCCCTTTATTTCTCAAACACTCCCTGCTCCCTTCATTTCATCATCATCTCTTTCAACTTTGACTTACAGCCTTCTGCTTGTGTTATGTGCATTAGGCTTAACTGCATCTGCATACTTCTAAAATATTCCTTCAAACTGGGTAGACATTAAGCACCTTGTTGTACGGGAATCTTCTCACTTCATACCTGGACAGCATCTAGTCTGGGGATATGAGGGCTGAACCTTTCTGGTTTGCAATTGATGATGTCCTTTTAGTCCCATATAGCTGTAATCTCCAGCACGCATTGGAGCAATTTATTGCTGAGTGTAAAGCGGGTGGGATTAAAATTGACCTCTAAATTAGAGATTATATTTCTCTCCCAGAAAAGAGTGCACTGTCTCTCCACAGGAGGAGGGGTGAAGGAACTACTTCAGCAGGAGGTGTTTATTTATTTTGGGGTCTTGTTCATGAGTGATGGTAGTGGGAATTGAAAGACTGAACATGCATAGAGGTGTCAGCAGTATATGGGCTGTACTAAACTGTACTGGGAAAGTGAGAGTGTGGTCATAGGATGACCCTCTCCATTTGCCAGCCAGCCCACATCCCCAGCTTCTCCTTCTGCCATAAGCTTTTAGTGGTGACCAAATTAAAAGAATAATGCATAACAGCAACAAAAGTGATATTTGTTTCAGAGTAGACTGTCTCCATATTTATAACTCAGTAAGCAATCTGGGCAAAGTCATTATATCTTCATGTTTAGAAGAGTCAATTTAGCTACTCTGGGTACCTTGTGAAGATACTCACTTGTAAATGCATTGGGATGTTCATCAGATGAAACTCACATGGAGAAGGCCCTGGGGCAGACAACAGACATGCTGGATGAATTCTGTATTCCCAACATGCATAGGAATGCCTGGAATTCCACAGGAAGAACTGGAGACTGGGGAAGTTTGGCTTACCCTGCTCAACTTGCAACTGCCACAATCCTCACCAGGGCTAATGGTATCAAAATCAGTGTATGATGAGATAGATTTTCTTTCCAGACATGTACAGAAAATGAAGGTGCAAGTGCTCCAATCACCCACTTGTTCTCTAAAACATGAAAGCTCACAAACTAGACCAAACACCAACTCTTCAGTTAAATTCATAGAGTTTAATAAAAAAAATGTAAGCTTTCACGCCACACCAGTGCTTCATCAGGTATTAAATTCACAAAGTAGAGTAAAGATCTTAGCTTGGCAATATTATAATGTTCTAGAATGGTTCACCTTAACCACAGTGAACAAATCAGCAGTATGTGTCAAACTACAAAAAGGTAGAGATACAATTGAGGTGCAAAGGAAGCAAAGACAATAAAAAAGTGGAAGGACCAAACAACCTGTGCACAAAACTCAAGACAGCATTTTATAATGTATGACCAGGTATTGGTCAAAAGGAGGAAGATAAACTTCACTAGAATACTGAAGCAGCTGAGCAAGGAGGTCAAAGTGGTACAGAGGAATAGTATGAAAGCATCCAAATGACAGAACACAGTTTGAAGAAAGGAACAGATTCATCCCTATACTTAGGCAGGAAGGACAGTGACTAAATCACTGAGGAAGGCCAGTGGAGAGAAAATTGGCCCAGGGTATAGTGAGGAGGGATACTGTTGTTGAGGGACACAAAAATAGACAGATTGTTGAAGAATGAAAGTGAGGTTAAAGATGAGAGGTAGTACAGAATGTGCTCTGTGTCACAATATTTATAAAGGTAACAGAATGAAATGTACTGCGATAGCTGGGCAAGAAGAAACAGTAAGATGAGAAATGGGTGGTTATGTCAGTAGGGGTGAAAAGTTCTGTAAAGGGAAATGTCATCTTACAGAAGGACAAAGCACAGGACGCACAGAAGATGTCATATTGGTCAAAATATGGTAGTCTGGCAGAACCACTCACAGGAATCTTTAACTGATATCAGATGAATATAAACACAGAGAGTGACTGGAAAGCTCCTTTAGTTGTCCCCTTGTTCAAAGGAAGAAGTAGTACTATTCCAGGTGACGACAGTCAATTAACATGAAAGTGCGGACAGAGAAAGCAATGAACAGGAACCTAAGAAAAAGGTTTGGTGTCTTTTCAACTGGAACCTGAGAGAAAGGTTTAGTGCCTTTCTAAAAGACATCCAATTTCAACATTTAAATCATTATGGATATGTAGCCAAGAAGGGATGCCTATAAGAGTTTCTGCACTTCTATGTCTGGGTAACAGCAGAGCTGGATAAAGAAGTGCAAGTGGATGAGATTTGTCTGGACTCTTCAGTAAGCTGAACATGTTTGAATTAGGGCAAAAACTACTGAAATAATTGGAGAAATGGCGGGCAAAGTAGAACTCAGCTAGAGCAAAACGGTCGCAGTCAAGGAAGTAACAGCAGAATGATACACGTTCAGTTCTTGGACACATACAGTATATGTCAGTATATGTGACTAAAAAACTGAACCAGTTTATTAATGACACAAAATTCTTGGATGAGGGAGGAAACCTTAAAAATGTCCTGGGAATCCTTTAAAAATGGATAGAGAGGTGGACGTTTGGTACAGATAAAGTGCAAAGGTCTATATTTTGGATACAAAAACTATAAGTTACCATACAATGTAGTGGGTATCACTTTACTGCACTGTAAAAAGTAAGATGGCTACCAGTAACAGCCTGATCCACTTTACTGCTTCTCAATGCAATTGTCAAGCTTGTATTTGAAAGCTACTGGTGAGCCTTAAAAAAAAAAAAAAAAAACTATTAGACATTAGAGAGCAGACCCACTTTGAAAGAACAGGTAATGTTCTTCAACTAGGTAACCCCCATTTAAACTACCTCCACTGAAAGCACCTTGCACAAAATTGTTCCTGCCTTCTGGAATTCATTTCTACTGGACATCAGGACAGTGTCTGATTTCAAAAGCTTCAAGCATCAGCAGAAAAAACAATATCACTGATGCAAATAAATCTAAATGCAAAAGGGACCCACACTAAAACGTATCGTTTCCTTTGTCTTTAAGTCCTCTGTTTTCTTCCCATTTTGCTTATTTTCAAACAAGCAGGCAGTCGACCCACCACTTTCTGTAACAAAGCTTACCTTGCTAATCAATGCTACTGTGATCTTGAACAAAGCAAGTTATATTCTTGGCAAATGGTCATGATTTCTTTTTGTATTTTACATATATTGTTGTCTCCTGATAAATAAACAAAACAACTCATATATGATGAACCTTTGTATTTATATAATGCACATAATAATAATGTTTGAGTAATATTTATGTATAATATCCTACCTTCTTGGCTTGCATCATAACTGAAAAGGGTCTTTGGACCAGTCCACCTACCCAGATAAAACAAATAATTAATTAATGATAAACTAGAATGGAGACTGAATAGCAAGAACTTTGGAGTGGTCATCACAGTACCACTGCACCAGCAAGTACAAGAAGAGAGTGTTGGGCTGTGCTTTGTGGACAAAGACTCCGGGAATGCAGATGCCACACTGCCTCTAAACTGCACTTGTTTATACCATATATACAATAATGTATATATTTTAAGACCCTGAAGGGAAAAGCAGTAGAAACACTGGAAAATGTTGAGAGAAAGGCTATAAGGGGTATCATAGGTGGTGAAAATTAGCAGGAAAATACTGTAGAACTGATGAAGGAAATGATGAATTAGTGTTTATTAGACACTACGAGAGGGACAGTGAATGTGATCTAGGCATATATGATGCTGCACAGAAAAAGTAAAATGGAGGAAATTAAACATAATGGTATAGGAGAAGCGGAGGAATAAGGATTCATAGAATGAATATGAAAGGCATTCATTCTAGTCTAGCCCTTAGAAAGTAGTTTCTTTTTCCTTGCACATATTTGCATGCTCTTAGAAAACAGTGGCTGAATAGAAGATGGGCTGCCCACCCACAAGGACTTAGAAGGAAAAAAAAAACAGCTAGAAGGTTTAAATGAATTCAGATGGGGGGGGGGTACCAGGTGCACAGCGGATGCACTGAATTGGATAGACTAGACAGACAAATGAACTTCTTCTGCCAGCATATTATCTAATGTTAAGTAATTATTATTCCAAGAAGCTTTACCTGCTGCAGAAAGACAATCTACTACCCCCAGAAGTGAAACATAACCACTTTCACCTGAAAGTCTTACAACTCTCATTTTTTTCCTGTCATTTTCTCATATCAAATTCTTCTTATCTTATAGTCTTAGATGTGTTTCTCCTGCATAGTGCTTTTTTTCCTTTCCAGCTGGTAGCTGTATCACTCCTAGCTATTCCTTCCTTTCTTTGGAATCTGTCCAACTGCTCACTTTTTCTTATTATTCCTTTTTTTAAATTTCATATTACTCCTTGCACTACTGTTATACAAAACATTCACAGGGCACTGCTTTCCTGATGTCTCTCAAATGTCCTCCTTCCTTCCAGCCTATTTACTTTCATACTCTTCTTATCAAGGTACATAACTAATATTATTTATTTTCTATAAAAAATAAAGTGATATTCTATGTAAAATATTAGGTGGTAATACGTAAACATGACGACAGCAAAGCAGGTCATAGTCCTCATGTGTCTGACTGGACATGGTGGTAGATTTAATACTGAATAACATTTATGGATGTAGTACATTTCACATCAAGGCAATACTCCAGGTCACATAGTATAGCAGTATAACTAACACCACCACACATACTACGAGGGGGTGCTGAAAAGTTTTAAGCCCAACCAAGAAGAGAATGACATGCAGCCATGAAACTTACAAATTATTCAACATATTCTCCCTGAAGTTCAATATACTTGGCACAATGTGTCTGACGTTTCTGTAACCCTGCCAAAAAAGTCTGAAGTCTGGTCACTGAAGTACTGCTCCACTGCTGCAATCACCTCCAAATCACTAGAAAATTCCCACCCTTTGCAACTCTTTTTAAGGTTTAGAAACAGGAAATAGTCAGATGGAGCAAGATATGGTGAGGAGAGTAGATGGTCTATGCAGTCAAACTCCAGTTTCGTCAAAACATCCATTGTTTTGCCAGCCTTGTGTAGAGGTGCATTGTCTTGCAAAAAGAGAACTACTTTCCGCAGGTTCTCTCTCCTTTTTTTCTTTCAATGCCTCCTTTAATTGGCACAGCAAGTTACAGTAGTATTCTGTGTTTGGCCAGCTTGGAAGATAGTCAGTCATTGCAACACCTTCATGATCCTAAAACACTGTGGCCATGACCTTTCCTGCTGACCTTTGGGTCTTGAACTTCTTTGGATTTGGTGAATCTGAGTGCCACCATTACATGGATTGTTGTTTTGTCTCAGGATCATAGTGGTATAACCATATTTCATCAACATTAACTAGTCATTCCAAAAAGGTGGCACCAGCTGAAAATGCCACAAAATCAACTTAGAAGTGTTCATTCAACGTATTTTTTCATCTGCATTCAAACATTTGAGCACCCACTTGGCTGACAGCTTCTGCATACCCAGCTCCTCATGGATTATAAACCCAACACATTCCTTGGATATCTGTAATATCTCAGAAATTGTTTTAGCTGATATTGACCGATCTGCCAAAATCAGCTCATGGATATGGTCAACAATTTCAGAAGATGACACCGTTTGAGACCTCCCAGACCTTTCTGCATCCTCGGTCTTGAAACCTCCAAGCTGAAAATTTGCACACCACTTCTTCACAGTTGAGGAAGGACACTTATCACTCATTGTTTGCATCATACATTCATGGATTTCCTTTGGAGCTTTCTTCTGCAGGAATAGGAACTTCATGACATCTCAGAGTTCCACACTTTTCATTGACATGATTCAATCAATGATCTGAAACAATGCCAAAACATATCAAAACAATTCTGTAAACTGGGACTTTATAAGATGAAATAACTCTCTTTCCAGCTACAGCTGTAAAATAATGTTCAGAATTTAGAAAATTGGTCAGGCTTAGAACTTTTCAGCACTCCCTCGTAGAAAGAAAAGCATATTTGTCTTGCCAGAAAAATATGGTTCTGTATAATCTTATCAACCCTGTAAATAGTTAAAAGAAAGTTTCACATTAAGAAGAAATTGATTACAAGAAATAAAACATAGTACAAAAAGAGCTAAAATGAACACTTAAAATACTTTTAGGTACATCATACAAGATGCTGGGTTTTGTCCACAGTGATTACAGATCAGACCCAAATTATGAATAGTGCCAAATTAAAAATTATTACCTGCTCTAAATAGCTTCCAACATTTGCTTAAGTATTACACAAAAAAGACAAAACTTGGTTATATTTTTAAGTTTATTCTGTGATGTTTTGTTTCTTCTTAATTAACGACTGACAATACAAGCCACTCTGGATCACTGAAGCAGGGAAATGCAGCACCATCCATCAAAGTTGTATGGTGTGTTAGCCTGCCTGACAGTCTGAGGGCTGTCTCATTTTGAATTTAGTCCCAAACCTGGGTCACTGGCATGACAACATGATTCAGCGTTACACAGCCAGCAGGCACCCCCAGCTACAAAATAATTTATGGTATGAAAGAACATTGAGCTACATATATCACCTTAAGCTCCATATAAAGGCAAAAATGGAAAATAACTTTTCGACAAAATGCATGTCCTTTCCATATCAAGAAAATATCAGTGGTATTTGTTGTCTTAACTGTACTACATGTGTATGGTAAACCAATATGAATTACGTCTTTATAGGACTGCACTTATTCATCAATTTTCAACAGTCAGATAATATTAGAAGGATTCTCTTTACAAGTGTTTGCATATCAAGAGGGAGGCAGCTCCCAAGGCTGTCTGTAGAGCAGTAGCAAGAGCAGCAGACAAGGCTGTCTGTAGAGCAGTAGCAAGAGCAGCAGACAAGGCTGTCTGCAGAGCAGTAGCAAGATCAGCAGACAAGGCTGTCTGTAGAGCAGTAGCAAAAGCAGCAGACAAGGCTGTCTGTAGAGCAGTAGCAGGAGCAGCACACAAGGCAGTCTGTACAGCAGTAGCAAGAGCAGCAGACAAGGCTCTTTATAGAGCAGTAGCAAGAGCAGCAGACAAGGCTGTATGTAGAGCAGTAGCAAGAGCAGCAGAGAAGGCTGTCTGTAGAGCAGTAGCAAGAGCAGCACACACGGCTGTATGTAGAGCAGTAGCAAGAACAGCAGACAAGGCTGTCTGTAGAGCAGTAACAAGAGCAGCAGACAAGGCTGTCTGTAGAGCAGTAGCAAGAACAGCAGACAAGGCTGTCTGTAGAGCAGTAGCAAGAGCAGCAGACAAGGCTGTCTGTAGAGCAGTAGCAAGAGCAACAGACAAAGCTGTCTGTAGAGCAGTAACAAGAGCAGCATACAAGGTTGTATGTAGACAAGTAGCAAGAGCAGCAGACAAGGCTGTATGTAGAGCAGTAGCAAGAGCAGCAGACAAGGCTGTATGTAGAGCAGTAGCAAGAGCAGCACACAAGGCTGTCTGTAGAGCAGTAGCAAGAGCAGCACACACGGCTGTATGTAGAGCAGTAGCAAGAGCAGCAGACAAGGCTGTCTGTAGAGCAGTAGCAAGAGCAGCAGACAAGGCTGTATGTAGTGCAGTAGCAAGAGCAGCAGACAAGGCTGTCTGTAGAGCAGTAGCAAGAGCAGCACACACGGCTGTATGTAGAGCAGTAGCAAGAGCAGCAGACAAGGCTGTCTGTAGAGCAGTAACAAGAGCAGCAGACAAGGCTGTCTGTAGAGCAGTAGCAAGAACAGCAGACAAGGCTGTCTGTAGAGCAGTAGCAAGAGCAGCAGACAAGGCTGTCTGTAGAGCAGAGGCAAGAGCAACAGACAAAGCTGTCTGTACAGCAGTAACAAGAGCAGCATACAAGGCTGTATGTAGAGCAGCAGACAAGGCTGTATGTAGAGCAGTAACAAGAGCAGCAGACAAGGCTGTCTGTAGAGCAGTAACAAGAGCAGCAGACAAGGCTGTCTGTAGAGCAGTAGCAAGAGCAGCAGACAAGGCTGTATGTAGAGCAGTAGCAAGAGCAACATACAAGGCTGTCTGTAGAGCAGTAACAAGAGCAGCAGACAAGGCTGTCTGTAGAGCAGTAGTAAGAGCAGCAGACAAGGCTGTATGTAGAGCAGTAGCAAGAGCAGCAGATAAGGCTGTTTGTAGAGCAGTAGCAAGAGCATCAGACAAGTCTGTCTGTAGAGCAGTAGCAAGAGCAGCAGACAAGGCTGTCTGTAGAGCAGTAGCAAGAGCAGCAGACAAGGCTGTATGTAGAGCAGTAGCAAGAGCAGTAGATAAAACTGTCTGTAGAGCAGTAGCAAGAGCAGCAGACAAGGCTGTATGTAGAGCAGTAGCAAGAGCAGCAGACAAAGCTCTCTGTAGAGCAGAAAAATATGGTTCTGTATAATCTTATCAACCCTGTAAATAGTTAAAAGAAAGTTTCACATTAAGAAGAAATTGATTACAAGAAATAAAACATAGTACAAAAAGAGCTAAAATGAACACTTAAAATACTTTTAGGTACATTATACAAGATGCTGGGTTTTGTCCACAGTGATTACAGATCAGACCCAAATTATGAATAGTGCCAAATTAAAAATTATTACCTGCTCTAAATAGCTTTCAACATTTGCTTAAGTATTACACAAAAAAGACAAAACTTGGTTATATTTTTAAGTTTATTCTGTGATGTTTTGTTTCTTCTTAATTAACGACTGCCAATACAAGCCACTCTGGATCACTGAAGCAGGGAAATGCAGCACCATCCATCAAAGTTGTACGGTGTGTTAGCCTGCCTGACTGTCTGAGGGCTGTCTCATTTTGAATTTAGTCCCAAACCTGGGTCACTGGCATGACAACATGATTCAGCGTTACACAGCCAGCAGGCACACCCAGCTACCAAACAATTTATGGTATGAAAGAACATTGAGCTACTTATATCACCTTAAGCTCCATATAAAGGCAAAAATGGAAAATAACTTTTCGACAAAATGCATGTCCTTTCCATATCAAGAAAATATCAGTGGTATTTGTTGTCTTAACTGTACTACGTGTGTATGGTAAACCAATATGAATTACGTCTTTATAGGACTGCACTTATTCATCAATTTTCAACAGTCAGATAATATTAGAAGGGTTCTCTTTACAAGTGTTTGCTTATCAAGAGGGAGGCAGCTCCCAAGGCTGTCTGTAGAGCAGTAGCAAGAGCAGCAGACAAGGCTGTCTGTAGAGCAGTAGCAAGAGGAGCAGACAAGGCTGTCTGTAGAGCAGTAGTAAGAGCAGCAGACAAGGCTGTCTGTAGAGCAGTAGCAAGAGCAGCAGACAAGGCTGTATGTAAAGCAGTAACAAGAGCAGCAGACAAGGCTGTCTGTAGAGCAGTAGCAAGAGCAGTAGACAAGGCTGTTTGTGGAGCAGTAGCAAGAGCAGCAGACAAGGCTGTTTGTACAGCAGTAGCACGAGCAGCAGACAAGGCTGTTTGTAGAGCAGTAGCAAGAGCAGCAGGCAAGGCTGTCTGTAGAGCAGTAGCAAGAGCAGCAGACAAGGCTGTATGTAGAGCAGTAGCAAGAGCAGTAGATAAAACTGTCTGTAGAGCAGTAGCAAGAGCATCAGACAAGGCTGTCTGTAGAGCAGTAGCAAGAGCAGCAGACAAGGCTGTCTGTAGAGCAGTAGCAAGAGCAGCAGACAAGGCTGTATGTAGAGCAGTAGCAAGAGCAGTAGATAAAACTGTCTGTAGAGCAGTAGCAAGAGCAGCAGACACGGCTGTCTGTAGAGCAGTAGCAAGAGCAACAGACAAGGCTGTCTGTAGAGCAGTAGCAAGAGCAGCAGACAAGGCTGTATGTAGAGCAGTAGCAAGAGCAGCAGACAAGGCTGTATGTAGAGCAGTAGCAAGAGCAGCAGACAAGGCTGTATGTAGAGCAGTAGCAAGAGCAGCAGACAAAGCTCTCTGTAGAGCAGAAAAATATGGTTCTGTATAATCTTATCAACCCTGTAAATAGTTAAAAGAAAGTTTCACATTAAGAAGAAATTGATTACAAGAAATAAAACATAGTACAAAAAGAGCTAAAATGAACACTTAAAATACTTTTAGGTACATCATACAAGATGCTGGGTTTTGTCCACAGTGATTACAGATCAGACCCAAATTATGAATAGTGCCAAATTAAAAATTATTACCTGCTCTAAATAGCTTCCAACATTTGCTTAAGTATTACACAAAAAAGACAAAACTTGGTTATATTTTTAAGTTTATTCTGTGATGTTTTGTTTCTTCTTAATTAACGACTGCCAATACAAGCCACTCTGGATCACTGAAGCAGGGAAATGCAGCACCATCCATCAAAGTTGTACGGTGTGTTAGCCTGCCTGACTGTCTGAGGGCTGTCTCATTTTGAATTTAGTCCCAAACCTGGGTCACTGGCATGACAACATGATTCAGTGTTACACAGCCAGCAGGCACACCCAGCTACCAAACAATTTATGGTATGAAAGAACATTGAGCTACTTATATCACCTTAAGCTCCATATAAAGGCAAAAATGGAAAATAACTTTTCAACAAAATGCATGTCCTTTCCATATCAAGAAAATATCAGTGGTATTTGTTGTCTTAACTGTACTACGTGTGTATGGTAAACCAATATGAATTACGTCTTTATAGGACTGCACTTATTCATCAATTTTCAACAGTCAGATAATATTAGAAGGGTTCTCTTTACAAGTGTTTGCTTATCAAGAGGGAGGCAGCTCCCAAGGCTGTCTGTAGAGCAGTAGCAAGAGCAGCAGACAAGGCTGTCTGTAGAGCAGTAGCAAGAGGAGCAGACAAGGCTGTCTGTAGAGCAGTAGTAAGAGCAGCAGACAAGGCTGTCTGTAGAGCAGTAGCAAGAGCAGCAGACAAGGCTGTATGTAAAGCAGTAACAAGAGCAGCAGACAAGGCTGTCTGTAGAGCAGTAGCAAGAGCAGTAGACAAGGCTGTTTGTGGAGCAGTAGCAAGAGCAGCAGACAAGGCTGTTTGTACAGCAGTAGCACGAGCAGCAGACAAGGCTGTTTGTAGAGCAGTAGCAAGAGCAGCAGGCAAGGCTGTCTGTAGAGCAGTAGCAAGAGCAGCAGACAAGGCTGTATGTAGAGCAGTAGCAAGAGCAGTAGATAAAACTGTCTGTAGAGCAGTAGCAAGAGCATCAGACAAGGCTGTCTGTAGAGCAGTAGCAAGAGCAGCAGACAAGGCTGTCTGTAGAGCAGTAGCAAGAGCAGCAGACAAGGCTGTATGTAGAGCAGTAGCAAGAGCAGTAGATAAAACTGTCTGTAGAGCAGTAGCAAGAGCATCAGACAAGGCTGTCTGTAGAGCAGTAGCAAGAGCAGCAGACAAGGCTGTCTGTAGAGCAGTAGCAAGAGCAGCAGACAAGGCTGTATGTAGAGCAGTAGCAAGAGCAGCAGACAAGGCTGTATGTAGAGCAGTAGCAAGAGCAGCAGACAAAGCTCTCTGTAGAGCAGAAAAATATGGTTCTGTATAATCTTATCAACCCTGTAAATAGTTAAAAGAAAGTTTCACATTAAGAAGAAATTGATTACAAGAAATAAAACATAGTACAAAAAGAGCTAAAATGAACACTTAAAATACTTTTAGGTACATCATACAAGATGCTGGGTTTTGTCCACAGTGATTACAGATCAGACCCAAATTATGAATAGTGCCAAATTAAAAATTATTACCTGCTCTAAATAGCTTTCAACATTTGCTTAAGTATTACACAAAAAAGACAAAACTTGGTTATATTTTTAAGTTTATTCTGTGATGTTTTGTTTCTTCTTAATTAACGACTGCCAATACAAGCCACTCTGGATCACTGAAGCAGGGAAATGCAGCACCATCCATCAAAGTTGTACGGTGTGTTAGCCTGCCTGACTGTCTGAGGGCTGTCTCATTTTGAATTTAGTCCCGAACCTGGGTCACTGGCATGACAACATGATTCAGCGTTACACAGCCAGCAGGCACACCCAGCTACAAAACAATTTATGGTATGAAAGAACATTGAGCTACTTATATCACCTTAAGCTCCATATAAAGGCAAAAATGGAAAATAACTTTTCGACAAAATGCATGTCCTTTCCATATCAAGAAAATATCAGTGGTATTTGTTGTCTTAACTGTACTACGTGTGTATGGTAAACCAATATGAATTACATCTTTATAGGACTGCACTTATTCATCAATTTTCAACAGTCAGATAATATTAGAAGGGTTCTCTTTACTAGTGTTTGCATATCAAGAGGGAGGCAGCTCCCAAGGCTGTCTGTAGAGCAGTAGCAAGAGCAGCAGACAAGGCTGTCTGTAGAGCAGTAGCAAGAGGAGCAGACAAAGCTGTCTGTAGAGCAATAGTAAGAGCAGTAGCAAGAGCAGCAGACAAGGCTGTATGTAGAGCAGTAACAAGAGCAGCAGACAAGGCTGTCTGTAGAGCAGTAGCAAGAGCAGTAGACAAGGCTGTTTGTGGAGCAGTAGCAAGAGCAGCAGACAAGGCTGTTTGTACAGCAGTAGCACGAGCAGCAGACAAGGCTGTTTGTAGAGCAGTAGCAAGAGCAGCAGGCAAGGCTGTCTGTAGAGCAGTAGCAAGAGCAGCAGACAAGGCTGTTTGTACAGCAGTAGCACGAGCAGCAGACAAGGCTGTTTGTAGAGCAGTAGCAAGAGCAGCAGCCAAGGCTGTCTGTAGAGCAGTAGCAAGAGCAGCAGACAAGGCTGTATGTAGAGCAGTAGCAAGAGCAGTAGATAAAACTGTCTGTAGAGCAGTAGCAAGAGCAGCAGACAAGGCTGTCTGTAGAGCAGTAGCAAGAGCAGCAGACAAGGCTGTCTGTAGAGCAGTAGTAAGAGCAGCAGACAAGGCTGTCTGTAGAGCAGTAGCAAGAGCAGCAGACAAGGCTGTCTGTAGAGAAGTAGCAAGAGCAGCAGACAAGGCTGTCTGTAGAGCAGTAGCAAGAGCAGCAGACAAGGCTGTCTGTACAGCAGTAGCAAGAGCAGCAGACAAGGCTGTATGTAGAGCAGTAACAAGAGCAGCAGACAAGGCTGTCTGTAGAGCAGTAGCAAGAGCAGTAGACAAGGCTGTTTGTGGAGCAGTAGCAAGAGCAGCAGACAAGGCTGTTTGTACAGCAGTAGCACGAGCAGCAGACAAGGCTGTTTGTAGAGCAGTAGCAAGAGCAGCAGGCAAGGCTGTCTGTAGAGCAGTAGCAAGAGCAGCAGACAAGGCTGTTTGTACAGCAGTAGCACGAGCAGCAGACAAGGCTGTTTGTAGAGCAGTAGCAAGAGCAGCAGGCAAGGCTGTCTGTAGAGCAGTAGCAAGAGCAGCAGACAAGGCTGTATGTAGAGCAGTAGCAAGAGCAGTAGATAAAACTGCCTGTAGAGCAGTAGCAAGAGCAGCAGACAAGGCTGTCTGTAGAGCAGTAGCAAGAGCAGCAGACAAGGCTGTCTGTAGAGCAGTAGTAAGAGCAGCAGACAAGGCTGTCTGTAGAGCAGTAGCAAGAGCAGCAGACAAGGCTGTCTGTAGAGAAGTAGCAAGAGCAGCAGACAAGGCTGTCTGTAGAGCAGTAGCAAGAGCAGCAGACAAGGCTGTCTGTACAGCAGTAGCAAGAGCAGCAGACAAGGCTGTCTGTAGAGCAGTAGCAAGAGCAGCAGACAAGGCTGTCTGTAGAGCAGTAGCAAGAGCAGCAGACAAGGCTGCCTGTAGAGCAGTAGGAAGAGCAGCAGACAAGGCTGTCTGTAGAGCAGTAGCAAGAGCAGCAGACAATTCTGTCTGTACAGCAGTAGCAAGAGCAGCAGACAAGGCTGTACTGTAGAGCAGTAACAATAGCAGCAGACAAGGCTGTCTGTAGAGCAGTAGCAAGAGCAGCAGACATGGCTGTCTGTAGAGCAGTAGCAAGAGCAGCAGACAAGGCTGTATGTAGGGCAGTAGCAAGAGCAGCAGACAAGGCTGTCTGTAGAGCAGTAACAAGAGCAGCAGACAAGGCTGTATGTAGAGCAGTAGCAAGAGCAGCAGACAAGGCTGTCTGTAGAGCAGTAGCAAGAGTAGCAGACTGCCTAACAGTCAAAGCCCTTGCTGAAATAAAAGTCTGCAATGCAGCATCATTTGTTATGTTTATGCAGATGCTGTCCTTTAGGAAAGATAAGGGTCAACTCTGAATTTGACCGCCTTTCTACTACCCTTTGTTCCAATCATTTCTACCCTACCACCACGTTTACTTGATGATACTGGAAATACATGCATAAGTATAACACTAAAAATACACACATTGTAGTAATAACCTTCAGTTACAACCACACAATTGTTGTACTACATATTTGTAAGCTCTAGTCATATGCTTTGTGTTCAATTGTCTGGCTGTATTATTTATGTACAATTTGCTTTACAATGTGTTCAACATTTTACCAGGCTAAGACTGAAATTGCTCTATCTGGATCAGCATTCTACCCTAGTTAACAAAGAGGCAGAATAAAATAACAATATAAAAAACACACACATTATAGTCGAACCACTGAGAAGAGATTTTAAAATAATCTGTTATTATCTGCAAAAAGTTCAGAATGCATCATATCTGAAAAAGATTATAACATCTCTTGTAATAAGATGACTTACACAGTGACTTCTCATTAGTATTAAAGAAGTACATGCTGTCTGGTCAGCCCAACTTTTGGGCCCCTTGTAAACTGAGCAAATACCTGTGGAAAAAAGTCTGATTGCTGAGAAGCAAGAATTCTGTATTGATATATACTATGTATTTTTTGAGAATCTCCACATTTTTGCCTCAAACTGAAAAAAAACTACTGTGCAAGAGTGGAAATGTACGTTCCATACACATACGCAGCACATCAGAAAATATGGAAGGATGTGAAAGCAACGCGGAGGAGCACCATTATACAAAGACATTATTTAAGAAAAGTAAGCAATTTCTTTCTCAAATAATGTCATTGTATAATAGCAGTAACCAACTCCTGGGTGTGGGTAATACTGGATTTACCCATGATTGTCTTTGTTTGATCACTCAGGCTTTGCCTCAGGATCACCATCCGTGGGTAAAGTCAGCATTGCACACACCCAGTAGTGGTTTTGCTTAATGACACAAGACAAAACCAAACCTGATACTAAAATAACCATTCTTGGAAAACACTGTCTCAGTACTGAAGTTATTAAGTTTCAAAACATGCAATAAATACAACATTCACTTATCCTTTGTTGGCTGGGTTAGTAGCCTCTTTTCAGAGGAAGACCCAAGGTGGTATATATACAAATATCTGCTTATATGTATGAGTGATGCATACATGATGATATGTGTATATGACATTGTGCAGTGTATGTATGTGTGTGTTATTATGTGTGTGTGTGTGTGTTGTGTATGAGTGCACGTGTGCGTGCTTGTGTGTGCATGCGTGTGTGTGTGTGTGTGTGTGTGTGTGTGTGTGTGTGTGTGTGTGTGTGTGTGTGTGTGTCTGTATTCTGCTAACTTTGCTTTCCCTAAAAAAACAGTCTAAAACTGGTGTTATACATTTTAAAACTAACTAAAGATGACCCTAGTTTTAGTGTAAAACCTCTAATTAGGTGCTCCAGGTTCAGCCACCACATTACATGATCCCTTTAAACATAAAATTACCAGATCTAGTTTCAGCAAATGAGGTAGATTTTGAACAACCTACCTGTTTTAAGGTGGCAGTATCCAGGACAATGGATAATCATGAAATTAAATGGCTGCAGGCACAATATCCACCAGGAAAATATAGGATTGCAATTTCCTTACCTATACAACTGCTGCTGAAGGGCATGGTCTGCAGTTAATGCAAATACAATGCCCAAAAGATATTATTTCAAAGTACTGGTGACCCAAACAATTGCTAAACATTCTCTTTCAATTGATGATAAATGCTTTTCAGCATTACCGAGCTTATGGCTACTGTAGCAAATAGAGTGATTAATTACTTCTACATTTTGTGAGACAACTATCCTGATTAGAAGCATCAGTAAAACCAGCAAAGTGCTTTGAAACATCTAAAGTTATGAAGATGGGCTTTGAGTACATCTACTTCAATTTACAAAATGACTGACTAAGATAGCTATCCATTTGACATTCATCTGTGCCCTAAACTTGATTTGTTCAGTTGAGGGATAGTCAACAGAGGCAAAGTCTGGGATACGATTGTGATAACAGTTCATCAAGCCCAATAAAGCCTTTCCTTGTCCTCTGTAGTGGGCCTGGGCAAGCTCCATATTGCATTTACTTTTTCAGCCTGAGATTTTTTTCTATTCCTCATCCTATTATATAGTCAAAATAGCAGTTTCCACCATGCCTAGCTTACAATTAGCTGGGTTTGCTGCTAATCAGGTTTGCCATATTGAGGCCAAACAAACTGTACTTTTTGAGAATACATTTCTCAAAAAAAAAAAAAAAAATCAAACAGAAAATTACAAAAAAAATGAACATTGTCCTGACAGGCTACCCCTCTCCATAAATCTCTTGAATATCATTGGTGCTCCCCCATGGAGACCAAATAGCATGAGGCGATCTGAAATAGAAAACATTTTTACCTTTACTTCTGGGACTACTGGAATTTGCCAATGGCTTTTCATTAGTTCCCAATTAGAGAGTAAACTAGACTTGCCTATCTTTTATACTAGTTCATCTACATAAGACACAAGATATGATCCAATTTTGAATACACTTTTGAGTTTTCTGAAGTCCTTCTAAAATTGAGTAGGCTTGGTTGTCCATTGGGGTTATTCCAGTCACTTTGGAATTCGTTTATGACACCAAGTCTGATAATTGCCTGAACCCATGTCTCAAATATTAGATGTTGGGATTCTGGCATCCAACGTTGTTTTATACTTTGCCTTTTCCCCAAACAGTTTCAGTGTTTTGCTGGATTAAAGTGGTCCTGCCGGGCAGCACTGAAAACAGATCCATATTCCTCAGTACAAATTCCTTAATCTCTTATTTCTGGGACACTGATAGTATTTTACCTACCCTGCCTTCATGGCATTTTTAGGGCGTCTTATCTTCATCTACATACATACTCACTAGAGATTCTTTGGGTGTAAAAATCAAGTGAGCTTCCTTTATCACTTTTTCCTTAATCATCCTTATCCTTTATTACTTATAAATGCACTGAGTCACATATTCAAAACCTCAAATATTTATTAGTCAACATGTTGTAATGTCAACAGCATAGACTCCGTTTCTTTAAAATGGATTTTAAAGTTTTTAGGCCATTCAAACCATGTGTATTTAATCACTGATACTCAGCTTTTCTGTTTTTGTGGCAATACCCCTCCCTTAATGGATTGTCTAACATTTTCTAGAACCATAAACTTAAACCAATGCGCAGCATCCCTCTCAGAGATATGTTTAAAAAAAGTGAATTTGTTTGGATATTTCTTTAAATTTCAGAAAGGTGATCACAAATACATTCTTTTAGTTTACATTCTGTTTTACCTATATAAAAATGTGCATGTTTGATACTAGGCTATGTGTACCACATGTTTTGAGTCAAAATCCACAAAACTGTTCTTATAAAAATTTATATGTGAGACTGGATGTGTAAACATATTACTTTTTCTAATGAATTTACAAAAGCTACAATTATAACAAGGAAAATTACTCTTTGTAGTACTGTGTCTGAGATATCCAGTATTTTGCTGCTTTTTATAGCAGAATAAGTTCTTTAAATTATATGCTCCTCTGCAGCCAAAATTGGGTTCATTTCCTGACTTGTTCCTACATATTTAATATATGCCAATGCTTATTAATAATCTCTTTCACAGTCATAGAGTGTCTGTTGTAAGCCATTATACCCTGATGTTTTGGGAATCCTGTAAATTATGTACTTTTGGTAGGTTTTTGACCAATATCACAAAAAATCGGTGCATGTATGTCTTGTTCATTTAAAAGTGTGTCCTTTTGATGTGACAAAACATTATAATCATAAACCCTATGTTCAAAACAACTTATCGATTCTGTAAGTTGATAACAAAAATTGTTGTTTTCAGCATTCAAACGTGACATACATAGCATTTGATCCTTCATATCTTATTCCAGGATGTTTTTATTTACAGTGCCAAGGTGTGGCAATGGGGATTCCTGCAGCTAATGCTTACCTCATCTGCATTTACTACTACACTCATGTTAATAATATTCTTCATTGCCATGTCATTATATGACTGATATACCACAACCAGCTATCCTTCTTCTCAGTTATCCCATATAGTATATATAGTATATATATATATGTACGTCTCTAAATCACACACACCCGGCTCATGACTGTTCATCATTCAGATTCACTTACCCCAATGTGACAAAAGTTTGTAAATCTGGCCAGTGGTTCTTTAGTACCCCTTGACACTTCCTTTGATCTTAGATACTACAACATTTTTTAAGACTGATAAAGTAAGCCTCGTTTCTTAATCTATCCCAGCAGCCTACAGTATTCCCCCTCCCTACCTCACCATTCTTTTCTCTTCATTGTCTTCTTTTCATCCTTTCTTTGCTTTCCCTCTATCTCCTTGGATCGAAACATAAACATCCTATGTTTACCCCTTATTAAGACTTAATTATGTAACTTAGTAAGACTTTAGGTAATAATTTGTGTACATTTTCTATGTACCTCTTTCTATACAAATCCTAAGGCTGCTAGAAAGAATTTGTAAATACCTATATCATTTTTTAAGTAGTAATTAATGTGTTTTTCTTACAGCTCTGCATGTGTGTGTGTGTGTGTGTGTGTGTGTGTGTGTGTGTGTGTGTGTATACACACGCACACATATATCCATATACATATATATATTGAATTTGACCTATGACAAACTAAGTGCTTATTTATATTATTCCATTTTTTTACTCCAGTATATATGTGTGTGTATGTGTGTATATATATATATATATATATATATATATATATATATATATGTACATACACACACACACACACATCTATATATATATATATATATATACACACACACACACACACACACACACACACACACACACACACACACACACATAGTGTGCACTCTTATAAAATGGGATTTTGTATTCAGTAGTTTATGTATGGTAATTATTTGTTTTATATTAATATTTAACTTAAGATAGACCTTCAGACCACTGTAACAAACTGACAGCTGTGCAAGGTTAATACTGGTCTGAAAGTTTTCATGGTAGTTGTTTAAGGATATCTTCTTCAATGTGTGTTGATACACAGTTCAGATTATAAACAGCTACTAACATATGCTATTGAACAGTCTAGATTACAAGTAACTGCAGACACTATACAATACCTTGGCTGAGTTCTGTCAGGTGAATGAATCCAGGTGAGGAGACTAACATATCAGTAGCACAGTGCTAACAAGACATGTATGGTTCTTTCCCGGTAACACAACTTTATGTACTATGAAATATATAATTACCAAACATAATGACCAAATACCAAACATAATTAAAACATAATGTTTTTTTTTGTAAAACTACAATCCACTCTGCTACAGGCCCCATGAAGGCTCAGTGTCTCTCCAACCTAACACCACTCTTAAGTATTCAACTCCGGTACCACCTTTAACTTTCCTATAAGAAAAGTGCAGTCCGGGTCTGAACTGTCTGCAAACAGCTACAGTAACTTTGAACCTAACACCACTCTTAAGTATTCAACTCCGGTACCACCTTTAACATTCCTATAAGAAAAGTGCAGTCCGGGTCTGAACTGTCTGCAAACAGCTACAGTTAACTTTGAGTATGTGTCTAACTGTTTGAGCCAATCTTCATTTTCCCCTGGAGAGCACTGTGCTTTGGCTGTAAGCAGCCCCCCCCCCACCACCACCACCACACACACACACATCTTCCACTTTCTCTTATTCCCTTCTGTTAGCAAATAGTATCAATAACTGATCAATACTGTGTGTTTGTTTATTTAAACTATACCACAGTAGCCTACTGATACAAGGTTATCCTGGTTTTCCACCTGAGAAATTAAGACAAGACTTACAGTTTCAGAGCAGTCCTTGGTCAATTGTGATTGTTCTTAACACATACTTGTCTTGCTTTGGCTCATTAGCAGCAGTACAAAGAACTGCCTGCTCACACCCTTGTTCTCCCCTCCCTTCCCTGTTTATTACCTTAAGACAATCCCAGAGTTAATAAATATTACCTGTGGCAGGCACCATTTGTAAAACTACAATCCACTCTGCTACAGGCCCCATGAAGGCTCAGTGTCTCTCCAGTAAGTGTTTTACAACTGTAAATGCCTATTTATGTTGAATTGTATTAGACATTTTACAACTGTATATTTTATGTTGAATTTCAAGCCTGTACTCCAATCTGCTTACTTACACTATCAGACTATTTACCCCACTCATAGGACCAAAAACTGGGACTGGGTTAGCCCGCTCGCTTAAGCCCTCACTCGCTCGGGCTTGCTTCTCCCTCCCTGCCCCTTATCCCACCCGCCCCACTGTGTCTACATTTATAGCCACTAGGCCACACCCCTACTTCCTCTCCAACCTACACAACTTCCTCTCCAATTCCCCCCCACCACTTTACTATTTAACCACTACTATTCCTCTGAAGCACATTGACCCCACCCATTGATGACATATAACATGTCTATAAATAATTATAAACTCCTTCCTCTTATCTTACCACTCTTAATTCTGCCATACTTTCTTACTAGCTATGAAAATCTCACATTTGTAGGTTTCTCTTATCCAAAATGCCAAACCAAGACCCCCCTACCTCCACTGACTGCGGAACTTGCCCACTACTACACTACCCCAAAAATTATAAATTCCAACCCCTTGCTTCTAAAAAAACCACTCCAATCAACACCAAAATCCAAATATGAACTAAAACTACTATTCAAAGTTATTAGACTACTAGCGTATCTAAGAAAAAACATAACCAAAGATGGGGACATCCATCCTAATCCAGGCTCAACCTTAACTCAAAATCCTACCAGCCCACCACTCTCCCACTGACTGGTCAACTCCCTCCTAATATGCCACTTAAACATTAGAAGCCTAAACAATAAGATACATAGCCTGCATGCTGTACTAGCCACATACCTCCCCAACATAATGTGTCTATCTGAAACATGGCTCCGGACATCAACCAAAGACAATGAGATCCTGCCTCCTGGTTACAATATACTTAGGGCAGATAGAGTAAAGAAAAGAGGAGGTGGAATAGCCATCTTATATAATAACACACTTAACATCATAACTAACCCTATACAACCACCCCAGGTCTCTAACGCTGAAATACTAGCTCTAAAAATTCTACTAAATAATCATAAGGGCATTAACCTAATTGTCACCTATATCCCCCCTGGGAACAATGTAGAAACACTAGAGGTCATTCTACATTGGATAGCCAACAACTACCCTCAAGAAACCATTGTCCTGGGCGATGTTAATATTGACTGGAACCAATGCACAGCACAGTCCAACCCCATCCCTGTTAACCTACATGGATTCTCTCAGATAATATCATCTACCACACGTACAGGTAACAATAACCAAAAAGAGAGTATACTAGACTGGATACTCACCAACAGTCATCCCCAGAACTATATGTCTGGAACTCTCCTAATGATCTTAGTGATCACCTGCTCACATACATCATGAAAGACAAAATTAATTGTACAAGCTTACCTATTTATAGGTCTATCAGATCCAAGAAAAACTTTGACCCAACTAAATTTCAACTTGAACTCAAATCATGTAACTGGACAAAACTAAAGTTCCTTCCCTTGATGAGGCAGTGTCATCATTTAACAATTCATTCCTTACTATACTTGACTCGCATGCCCCTAAACGCTCAATAAGAATTAAAACTCAACTAGCACCCTGGCTAACAACAGACACCAAAACCAAAATAACAACTAGAGACAAAGCGTGGGATAAATGGCACTACCAAACTACCCTAGATCGCATCAAATTCCAACAACTTAGGAATGAGACTAAAATAGCCATCATACTAGATAAGAAAAATTACTTCTACAATCTGCAACATAAACATCAGAATAACCCTCAAAAGTACTGGGCAGGCATAAATAAACTTCTCCAACCAGGCAAATCCACTACTCCGACCCCAGGAACATTATCTGACAAGAGCCAAGAAGATATAGCCAATTCATTCAATACTTTCTTCACAGAAACCATCCAGTCATTAGCTAACCAACTTTCTCCTCCCCACACTTCTATAAACACTATACGCGACTCACCACTCTCTTTTAACTTCCAGCCAGTGTCCACATCCTTTATCAGATCCCTTTTGAAAAAACTGAAGCCAACCACCCTTTCAGCCGATCTTCTGCCGGCTGAATACCTGCAAATTGCTGCAGATGTAGTAGCCTACCCTATCTCAATCCTAATTAACAGAACCATAACCGAGGCCTCAATCCCCTCAATTTGGAAAATATCCTATGTTATTCCACTCCACAAAGGAGGTTCATCCACAGAACTATCCAGCTATAGACCTATAGCCATACTATCACCACTTGCCAAAATTATGGAAAAGTGCATGCACAACCAACTAATGCTCTATCTAACCCAAAATAAACTACTCACAGACTCTCAACATGGATTCAGACCCCATCATAGTACAACCACTGCCCTCCTCTCTTTTACTGAAAACATTAATCTTAACCGTAATAATAAAAAAAATCCTCCGCTCTCTTCCTGGACCTATCAAAAGCCTTCGATATGGTAAACCATCAGTTACTTCTATATACTTTAAAAACCCTGTATCTAGATACTCCAGCCCTTGACTGGTTTCAAGCTTACCTCACTGGGAGACAACAAGCAGTAATATGGCAAAACAAGCTCTCCTGCCTACTACCAAATACCATAGGAGTTCCTCAAGGTTCCATATTAGGACCTCTCCTCTTTTCAGTCTTCATAAACGACATCCAAACAGTCATCCCTGAAGCCACCTGCATTCCATATGCAGATGACTCGACTATAATATGTTCCAATGCCTCTCTTGCAAATCTACTAACTACCACCCAACATAGCTTCACCAAAGTCGAAAACTGGCTTGCCAACCATCTCCTGATCTTAAATCCAAACAAAACCAAGTTACTTCTCTTCTACCCAACCAACAGATCTCCGACTGAAAACTTCACTATAAAATCCAATAATGGGACCATCATCTCCCCAGACACCTTATACAACGCTATTAGGAGTAAACATTGACAATAAACTCAGATTTGATATACATATCAACCAAGCCATTAAGTCAGTCAACAAGAAACTTGGGACCCTATATAGAATTAAAGCCTTCCTTACCCCGAATGCCAGGTCAGCCACAGCCCATTCACACCTTCTCTCTACCCTACTATATGCCTCTCCTGTCCTCACTCACCTTAACAAATCTGATCTGGCCAAGCTCTCATCCTGCTATAATCACATTGCCAGGTTCGTTACAGGCCTACCCTACAGAACACACCACTGTACTAACCTGAAAAAGCTTGGATGGATAGAATTCCCACACCTTCTTCACCAGTCCCAACTCATAGAGGCCTTCAAAATCCTTAAACAACCTGAGAATACCCCAGCACTAAAAACTTAATGACTCCCTACTCCAATCTAAGCTGCCTTCGCTCAGCAAACAGACTCCTTGTCCAAACAACTAAATCTCTCAACCTAGGTGGTGGCGCTGCCATTTGCCAACACCACTGGTAAAATATGGAACTCTCTCCCAAATAACATCACGCTTGCAACTTCTCTAAGTCAATTCAAAAATAGTCTAAAACTCCACTTCAAGTCACACTGGCTATGTCCTTGCTCAAACCCAGACTAGCTCTGTGCCATTAACTAAAACATAAACAACTAGCTAAGATGATAAGTACTTTGTATACTGTGATAAAGAAATATGTATCCTGTCTAACTCTATGTCATTATACTGCCTACCGTCCTTGCTAATATGTTATTAATGTTACATTTGTAGTAATCTCAGAAATAGTAATGGCAGTCTTGTACTTGTATGTAAATAGCCTATGTTTTTGTTAAGTTCTTTCAGCTCATTTACTGTACCTAATTATCAATGTAACTCTGTTGGAGCTTTTCTCCCCGGGCCTCCGCTGAATCCAGTCGGACCATCCCGGTTAACAAATGTAAAATAAATAAATAAACAACTAAATGTAAAATGCACAACAGTAATCACTTTAGTGGTAATTCCAAAAACTGAAAAACACACATATGCAAGCAGTAATCCTCCCCTTACATATTTTAAGTTGATTTAGCTGTTAATGTGCTTCCTGCACCCTAATGATAACACAAAAAATATAATCATAATGCACCCCTTCACAATCGATTTCCTTAAGTTGTTTTTGCTGATAGTATCCTTATTGCTTTATTTCACTGGATTTCTGTGGCAATATTTACATGTTTTAATTCTGTTTTAATATGTTTTTGTACTGGTACTTCTTGTGTACTATATTTCCGTATTTAACTCTTAGGACAAACAATATCTAGCACATTTTTTCTTTTCATCTGTATTTGTCTGCATAATTTGACTCCTGGTTTAAAGTGACTACTTTCTTTTGAAATTTGACTGTATCACATTATATATTCACTATGTTCTTCATATTGATCTGTGCTGCAGTAGCCTTACCTATATGGGTTATATCCTGCCAAGGATATAATAGCCAGCCATCTTTCAAAGTTTCAGGGTACCTTCCAAGCACCCAAACTGCCAAGCAGCTAGAGATGAGTTGACTAAAATACAAGTTTGTGTGTGAACCCCTTTAGAGCTTAAATGCCACCGAATAGTGCGTTCCTGTGAAGCTTGTGAGGATCAACAGTCAGCTTGTGCTTTTCTTTGCTGAACAGATTTTCTATTTTCTTATATTTGCTGATGTTTTATTACTTTTTTCTTCTGGAACGTTATTTTAAAGCTAGAAATGTTGTATTTTAATGGACTATCTGAAGATTGTAATGTATCTTTAAATGGAGCACACATTTTTCTGTCAGTTTTAAAGTAGTGCAAACTTACTAATAACATATCTTCTGTGGAAAAAATTGTGTTTACTTTTCCTTTTTGTGGGAAGCATTTCCATTTTTCATTGCCCAAATTAAAAATACTTAGTATGGTAACCGGGTCTATATTAAATCACTGAATGCTTAAAAAAACAAAAGCTGATTTATTGACTCCATGTAAGCGAAAGCTTACAATCTCGAGCACTTAGAACAGCGATTTTTTTTCCAGGGGAAAAAAATCGCTGTCCCAAAAAAGAAAAAAAAAAAATTTAAAACATTACATAAAGTGGGGGACTGTGCCTCCCACACCCCCCTACTTAAATATACCAACTCCAAGATCACACTACAGTGATGAAAATGGCAAAATAACGAAGGTGGCCAAGCGATTTCTTTCCCAGGGAAAGAATTCGCTTATATGCCGTTTCGGTATTTTGCCGTTTCATGCTTTCACGTTTGATCAAGACACATTCAAAGGAATGCATCTTCGATCATATAATAGGGGACCATGGTAACCTACCCATGCATCTAAGGCTACTGCAGCAGTGATCAATATGAAACACATACTACAGTTGTGTCAATTGAACTTGCCATAACAGTAGATATTTGAATGATCACTCTGCAGTAGTCACTCCCTCCCTCCATTCTCCTTGTTTTTTGATGAATTTTTATGCCAAGGTGTGGAAATTTATTTTCTGTTATTCCTACCATTGCCTTTTTAGGGCTCAGCTTCCTTCTGCTGGCAGGAAAGCTCTGAAGGGCTTTGTGCCCAAATTTGTCTTTTAGTCAGCTCATCTCGAGCTGCTTAACAGTTTGGGAATTTGGAAGGTGCCCCTGAAGCTTTGGCAGCTGGAGGGCTGTTACATTCTTAGTAGGATATAATCCATACATTTATGTAATCCATATGCCTAAGGGTACTGCAGCAGTGATCACTTGAACATCTACTGTTATGGTAAGTTCAACTTACACAACTGTACTTTCTCTCACTTCCTTCAATACTTCAATTTCTGTTTTTCTGGAGATTATACTTTTATGTTTCTGAGGGTATTCTTTTCATTATTTGATGTCTTTTATCTCCTTTATTCTTCATAGTTAGGTAATGAACTTAAACTTTTAAAAATGTGGGTTTTAGTGTTTTTATTACTTAAAAGCTTGCTTAATGTATGTCATGATATAGATTCCTGTTGTGTTCTATGTATTTATTTTTTTTACAGTTTTTTTGCCAACTTAGTATTGTGGATGTGTGTTCTCCTGTTTGATGCTGCTTTTCTGTTGATTTAGCAGTTTTCATTTTGTTTTTGTAGCATTTCTATTTTTACAGTTTTTTCTTGCTAAATCACATTTCAAAATGGTGCCAGTTTGCTGGATTTTGAAGTAAGTGAGAGAACAGGGACTTATGAGTGAATATAAGGTCCCCGTGGCCTGCTCTCATTTGTCCCATGCATGGAAAGTAGAACTGTGTAAATTGTTACCATAGGAGTAGATGTTCTTGTTCTTCACTGATGCAGTATTCTTTACAGAAGGAATCTCCTGCCAACCTCTGGCCAGTATACCAAAACCTATACAACTTATAGGCACTATATGTCACACATATGATCCCCACATAAGGTGTATGGCATAAAGTTGACATATGGATGCAAACACTCAGAACTGAATTGCCCAAGGAGGAACAGGATACCCTCAGAGACAAAAGAGAACATATACCTCCAGAAGGAAAAATGACAGAAGGAAAAGGAAGCAAGGGCCCCTCGACCAGGAAAGCAACAAAAGCAAAAGAGCAAGAGAGCGAAAAGGGGTGGAAGGAGGGACTGAATACTACAACAGTGAAGAGAAATACATCTACTGCTATGGTAAGTTTTTACGCAACTGTAGTACGCCCTTCCATGTCACTGTTGCAGTATTCATTACAGATTGGTGAGTACAAGAGCTAAGAAGAAGGCTGGGAGGAAGGAAGCACAGAAGACCCCTCGACATCCAATGCAGAATAGCCACGGCAAAACTCACCCTGACCCTGGAAATAACATCCAGTTTATAATGCTTAGTGAAATTATGAACAGAGGACCAAGTAGCAGCCTGGAGAATGGAATTTGTGTCCAAACCCTTAAAAAAGGCACCAGATAAGGCAACCACTGTAGTATTATTTGCCTTTACAAATGAAGAAAGACAATTGCCATGAAAAGAATAACAAAAAGAAATGGGCTTAGAAATCCAGAATGAGATGGTTTGCTTGGAAACAGCCAGACTCAAAGTCCTGGAATGAAAAGAAACAAAAATGTTTCTCAGACTTACCAATTGCATTTGTTTTATCCAAATAATATCTGAGGTGTCATATGCAAGGTGAGAAGAACCTTCTCACTGGCAGACTGTGGAGAAGGAAAAAAGGAAGGAAGGTGAATTGTCTATTAAGAAACAACTCATTAACACCTTGGACATAAAAGAAGGATTAGTATGAAGAAACACCCTGTCTGTGTGAAAAACTTAAAATGGAGGAATAGCCATAACAGCCTGAAGTTCAGACACTCTCTTGGCTGAAGTAAGACCCAACAGAAGAATAGTCTTCAAAGTACAATGTACAATACAAGGAAGTTGAACTACCAGGTCCAAAAGGAGCCTGAGTCAATTTTTCAAGTACAAAATTGAGGTCCCAAGAAGGTGGAATAGGCTTTTTGGGAGGACTGATATGAAGGCCACCTTTAAAAAATTGCTTGACCTCAAACTGAAAGGCCATGGGAGGATTCAGGGGCAGACAAGCACAGATTTCTGACAGGTAATGTTTATCTTCAGTATATGCCAACTCAGCATGGAGCAGACCTCACAAATAAGACAGAACAGGATGACCCCCCCCCAAAAAGAGGGGATCCTGATGGTGAGAGACGCACCAGACAGAAAATCTTTCCCATTTGGACATTTATGATTTTCTGGTAGTAGGTTTCCTGGCCTCTTGCAGCACCCAGAACACATCCTCAGAAAACAGGTGCCTAAAAGGAATGAAAACCCTACCACCCATAGTGTCATCTGCAGAGTGGACAGGTATGGACGGGTAAGAGATCCCCTGTCTTGTGTAGGACGTTCCACCCAGTGAGGTAACTTGTGGTGATTGCCCCTGGCCAAGTGATAAAGAAAGGGGAACCAATACTGTCTTATTCAAAAGGGAGTTACCAGTAAGATTTGGAGAGAGTCTTGCTAGTCTTATGCAGAACTCATGGCAATTGGGGAGGGGATGTACAAAAACATTCTCTTCCAAAGAAAAGACAGGGCATCCACATTCCAGACCAGAGGACCTGGTACTATTGAACAGAATAGAGGAAGCTGTCTGTCCAGAGGGGAGGTAAAAATATCTTCCTGAGTAATACCCCACTGATGGACTATGTCCAGAAACATGTCTCTGTGAGGCATCCATTTGTGAGGCTGTGTTCTGGTCCTGCTTAGTGTCTGCTATTAGACTGTGCACTGAAGGAATGTAAACCACCTGAAGAGTCCCTTGATACCTCATAGTTAGATCCCATGCCTAAAGAGCTAATCTGCAAAGGAAATAGGACACCCTACCCCCCTGCTTGTTGATGTACCATATCACAGTGGTATTGTCTGTGAAGGCTTTGAGGAGGCTGGGATGGAAAAGGGAATGAAAAGCTTGCAGAGCCAGAAGTAGAGCTCTCATCTCTTTTACACTGGTATGGTCTGACCTCTAATGAAGAAGTCAGAAACTCAGGACCATTAGAGGGCCACAAGAAGTCCCCACTATCAAGTCTGAGGCAATCTGTGAACAGTTCCTGAAAGGAATTGGAGCCTGAAAGGGTTGCCCCAAATTGCAATTGAATTGTTGAATCCACCACTGAAGCTCAAGTTTGAGACAAGAAAATGAAAAAACAGAGAGTTCCAGAAGGTGGCAATGTTGAAATCACACTGATTCCAGGTCCCCGAGAGGAAGCAGAGAAATAGTGGAGGCCATAAACCCCAGAACCCTGAGAAATTTTGTGGCCATGAGAGAGGACAGAGGAAGGAAAGGTTGAAAAAAGGTTGTCAGAGGCAATATCTTGGGAGCAGGAAGAGAAGCCAACATGAGAATAGTCTGATGCCTGCACCCGAGGAAAATATGATTCTGAGAGTGCATGAAAACTGATTTCTTGAGATTTATGGTGAACTCCAGACTTTGTAAAAGACAAGTGGTAAACTGGTGATCCTGCAACAACCTGCTGGAAGAAGGAGTCTAAATGAGCAGGTCATCCAGATAGTGAAAAATCTGTATCCCTCTAAGCCTGCAAAAAGCATTGAGAGATGCAAGGCATTTGGCGAATATCCTTGGGTCAGTAGAAAGGCCAAATGGCAAAGCACACAACTGAAAATGAGTGGAAGAAACAGAGGAATATACAAATTTCCTGATAAAAGGGTGAGTGAATGGGGATGTGAAGATATGCAACCTTGAGGTCTAGAGGAACCAAGAAGGCCTGGGGAAGAGGAAGAGGAAACAAAGTCTTAAGAGATAGTATCCAGAAAGAAAAGACTTTGAGAAAGGTGTTGAGCAGAGAAAGATCCAGGATCTGTCTCCGTGTATCCTCCTTCTGAGGAACCAAAAACATTCAGGAGCAAAACCCCTTTTCCACTTGGGTAGGTGGAGTAGGATGAATGGTGTCCTGATCCAAAAAGGAGTTAAAAACTTCTGGAAAAAAGAAGAAGCTGTTCTTGAAGAGGTTGTATAATGTCTGAAAAAAGGAGGAAAGGATTTCCAAATCAGGAAATAACCCTGACAAATTATAGACAGCGCCCAGGATTCTGATGTGATCTGATACCAATTTGGAAGAGACAGAGAAAGGTGGAGAGAAACAGGGACCTGGCTGAGGGGAAGAGGAGGCCAAATGTCAAATGGAGATAGGCTTGTCCTGAAAAAAAAAAATATTTCTGATATGTAGCAGTCTGAGTGCATTTAGCAGGGTAATATGCTTAGACTCCTTAACTTTGGGGGTTTGGTGAGTCTGCCTATGGACAAAGGTGGACTTAGAAGGGTAATTATTCTGGAATATGGGGATAGGGGAGACAAAAAATATGAGTTTCTGCAAGGTCATACCCTTATGCTGGAAGGACTTAAATAGGTCAACAGCAGCTGCCCCAAAAATATTTTTTGTTATCCAGAGGAGCATCCAAAAGCTTGGCTTTAATATCATGAGGTAAAGCCTGAAGATGTAGCCAAGAATAATGTCTCATCACAGAACCAAAGCAGCAGCCCTGAAAGAGGCATCATCAACATTATATCTGTATTTTATGGAGTGAAGGGTGACCTGGGAAGTGGACCCAAGCAGAGAAAGAGCTGAAGCCTTCCCATTGGAATCAGTAAGGTCAAACACCCCATTAGCCATCTAATAAATAACATGTTGGTTTGATAATTGATAGTGGCAGCAGGATATACTTTTTTACCCAACTGTTGCATAGCCCAACTGCCCTTATCTGAAGGAAGGAACTTAGTAGATGCCAAAAGTTTAGAAGCCTTCTCAGTTGAAATGGAAACCACTGTAGGATCAGCAGAATAATACTTATACAAAAATTTGCAATCCTTGGGCACCTTGTAGAACCTATGAAGTTTCTTAGGAGATGGGGGTTCAGAATCAGGAGATACAGAGGCAGCAGAAATAGGTATCCAAAAGGGCTGCCAAAACAGGAACAACAGCAGAGAGCTTAGGAAGCTTCATTTGTAAGAGCTGATAACATCTCCTTTGAATGTCAGAGACCTGGGAGCAATCTCATTTAAAGTACTCCATCATATGAGCAATAGTATTCCCAAAAGATGATTCCGCAGTGGAGTCTGGGCTCAAAGAATCCTCTTCTCTGAATCATAGTCTAGAGGAGAATGACTCTGAGAGGAATAATCATGGGATTCCTTCCCAGACTCCAATTACCTAGGCCTCTTAACAGAAGTGAAAGACCAGGGATAACCAGGGACTGACACACCTTGAGGAGGCTTCAAGGCCATCAAAGCAGTGAACAGACCCTTAGAAAAATTCTGCCATTCACATTGGTGTTCTTTAGCAACAAGGGTAATATGTTTAGTTTTCAGCTTTTTCTTGAATAGGATATCCACCTTAAGGATTCTTGGTGGTTCAGACCCTGGGCAGGAGTTGATAATGGTAGCAGGAGTCTCTTCCGTGACTAAACTTTGAGGAATCCCCCTTGGTCCCTCAGAAATAATCAGCTGAGGTCCCCCTTCAACGTCCAGAACAGACACTGGAAAAGCCTCCATGGACATGTGAGAAGTCAGATCAATGCTGGCCTCCAATGGGGTCAGGACAGAGAAATCTGAAGAAAGTACCGGATGGTCTTCAGGGCTTTCACTAACTTCTAGATAAACATCCAAGAGAGGCTGGACAGCAGTCGGATGAGAGCTGATCTTCGTGGACTTCTTCTTGGCAGACCCTTGGGATGGGGGTATTCTGCCAAAGCACCCTGAACCAATAGTTTAAGACACTGGTTCTCAAGGTATATGGATAAGGAGGATAAGCAACTATGTGGAGTCTTAGGGACAAATATTTGATAGATAGAGCACTGCACATGGTTGTGGGAAGCACCTAAGCAAAAAAAGATACTGGTTGTGATGATCTTTATGAGGAATCTGCCTACCACATTTTCCCTTCTTGGATGACATGAACAGAAGTACACATAAAATTAAAAAAAGGTAGACAAAAACCCCATCAGGGCACTTATATGAAGATGGCTTGTTAATCAGCACAGCAGAAGTGCCTCCAGACCAACATTCAATAATGACATTTGGACTGCCGGCAAAGAAGTTGTGAGTGTTTGCATTAGTATGTCACCTATATGCCCTACACCTTACGTAGGAAGCATACATATGACGTATGGCACTAGATATAAAAACTTTAGCATACTGGCTGGATGTTGAGCTATCCGTGGCAGTAATACTGCACCAGTAATATGGAAGGACATCAGATTTGACTCACAGGTAGCTATGACATCTAGGAACAAAGTTCAAGCTATAAACCAGTTTGCTCTTCCTGTTCTAACATACAGTTTTGGAGTGACTGACTGGCCCCAAAAGGTCCTGGCTAGATTAGATAGGAAAACAAGAAGGATGCTTCATGCTCATCAAATGATTTATAAAAATCAGTGCATACGAAGATTATATATTCCCCATTCTGAAAAAGGTATGGGCCTCCTTGATATTGATTACAATACAATCTACAATCATTGGACTGCATACATATCTGCTGACCTCACAAGACCCAAACATAGTGAAAGTTTTGAAACATGAGGAGAATAAATCTAAGATGACTTCCCTGCTTAGTCTAGCAGAACGATATTGGCTTCAAGTTGTAATGGAAATTTAACCAGACATACATAAAACTCAGGTAGCAACTGAATGTGCCAAAAAAAACAAAAGAAAGAATATAAGGTGAAGGATCAGATGAGAAGGCAAGAAATGTGGCAAATGCATAAATATAGTTGCAAGTACGGAAAGCTCCTGGAACAACCTCATGCTGATTAGGATCGAATGCAGAAATGGTTAAGGAGAGGCGAATTCAAACCAAAAGATGAAAGGTAAATATTGGCGGCCCTAGAAAGAGGACTATGTACACATTGGTTTAGAAAGTCCATTGAACATGTGAGAGAAGCATCAAATGTAGGTTTTGTAAAACAGAATTGGAAACAGTTGCACACCTTGTTGCTGGTTGTGACATACTAATGGCAGAAGGACTGAAGGGCATAATAATGCAGCAAGGCTGTTGCATTGGGGATTGTGTAAACATTATAACACTGAACTAGCTGGAAAACACTGCAAATACGAGCCACAAAGCATCATACAAAATGATGAAGTCTACAAAACATGGGATCACCCATTACCAACAGTTCAAAAGACAGATGCAAGAAAACCAGATATAGTGGGCCAGGAAAAGAAGACAAAAGTAGCACTGATAGTTGAAATTGCTACACCCAGTGACTACAGTGTCAGAGAGACACAAAGTCACAAAATATCAGGATTTGCAGGCAGAAACGAGAGCAATGTGGAAGAAAGATACCCAGACAGTTCCAAGAGTATTAAGAGCAACAGTCTTATAAAAAATAATCTACAATCATATTTAGATATGTTAACAATACATGTAACTCCATATGAATTGCAGAAGTCATTATTGGGGACATTGTAGGTGCTGTGAAGAGTACTTCTGGCTGACATGAAAGATTGAAGCAATCCTAATTTCATGAACTTTAATCATACTTTCACTTAGGTATGGGGTCCATTCCCAGCATAATATTAGAAACCCAAAAGATCTGGAGAAGTTAAAAAAAAGGTAGCTAAAAATCTGATTTATCAGTTTTTCTTGCCCATATCTCTATATCTCTATATTTATTAATATATATATATATATATATATATATATATATATATATATATATATATATAGATAGATATATATAGATATATATATATATATAGGTTACCTTTAGTTTGCCGAAAGACTATCTCCCCGAGACCAGAACACCGACACTTCAAATCACTGACATTCGCAAACCCGATGTAAACACTTGGCCATCCTGATGGAAGGAACTACCTGAAGAAAAACTAAACCCACCATTCTGGGGGGGCTCCACTGCCCACACCCACCTTACTAAATATACCAACTCTGAGAATGCACTACCACAGGGGAAGGGGAAAAGTTAAAGTAGATGGCCAAACGGTTACTTACCACACGGGAAACGTTGGCTTTCCGGATGTCGGTGATCTGAAGTGTCAGTGTTCTGGTCTCAGGGAAATGCATGTCGGGAAAGTGGTCTTTTGGCCAAACTTAAGGTAACCCATATATATATATATATATATATATATATATATATATATATATATATTTATATATATATGTGTGTGTGTGTGTGTGTGTGTGTATATATATATATAGATATATATATATAGATATATACATATATATATATATATATATATATATATATATATATATATATATATATACATATACATGTGTGTATATGTCTGTGTGTGTGTGTGTGTGTGTCTGTGTGTGTGTGTGTGTGTGTGTGTGTGTGTGTGTGTGTGTGTGTGTGTGTGTGTGTGCGCGCGCATGTGAGTGTTTGTACAATCTTCCCCTAGAAAGAATGCTTAAACTAGATCACTGATAGTGCATTTAGACTGAATAGGTATTTAATTAGTGTGTATATACATGCATGCATGTTGCTTTTAATATTTGTATCTTGCAGTCAGCCTAATGGATTAGATATGTTGCAAATACTTATTACTTAAACAATTTATTTAGTTTATTTAAATAATATTTGTCCAGTGTTTTGAGGTTTGCTGGATTTGATTTTAGCTAGTAGCAAAAAATCCTTTAATGGTGGTTTGAAGGCCATGAGGCATTTGGCTGTTACATGCCTGACAGTAAATGGTCAAGAGTCATGGTGATCAGCCATAATATCAGTAGTCTACTACAACACCCCCATTTTCAAGTGCCAATATTTTACCGTTGAGCTCATAAGACTGTTGAAATAAATGCCCAACTTAAATCCTGGTCACTGCAATGTTCATTTCAAAATAAGCCACATTAAGCTCTTACTAAGAGATATGCAGTTCTACTTTTGAATTAAATGTTTTTTACTACTGAGAGTAAGTGTCATGTGTGCTGTGCTTTGTAGGACATCTCTGAATCTTGCCTATATGTGGTGCTACTTATATTTTAAATACTTTATTAGATTTTTTGAACTCATAACAGATGGTTTTGTTGGCTCCAGTTAGAAAATCGTTCCTATTGCGTGATTCTTCATCTACCTACCTGACTTCTCACTTCCACTCCTCTGTTATTGCCATGTACTCCTTCAGTTCCTGCAACACCCACCCAAATACATGCACTTGATATTATTTTGGAATATCCTATCATTAGTGCAAGACATGACTCAGAACTGGTAAAAGTGCAAGAACTTTACACTGTCTTGCAATATGTTTACCTATTTCTTTCCTGTATATTTTGTGATTTATAAGAAAACAAAAGGGATGAGTCTGGTCAAACCGTATTTGTTTAATTTGCTTTTTTTAAGTAGCTTTTCAAAGCTTTCACACTTTCAAGCTTTCTTATTTCACACACATTCTGTAATCCTCGAGTGCCTTCAGATCAGGCTCTGCCTCCCTCTGAATTTTGAAACCATGCTGAAGTTCAAACAGAATCACAAGGAATATATAAAATCACTGTTTCTCAAATGATGATGTCAGCCACCTTGAGGAGACCTGGGCCTATGCAAAGGGAGGCCCAAGGAAGACTGAAAATGCTATGCAGTTAAAGTTTTAACCTTCTTGTATTATTTTGAAGAATGAGACAACTGCCGAACGATAACAGCCACTGAACATGCATATTGGATGGCAAATCAATAGTGAAAGAATGTGAGACTATGCAAAAGCTTGACTGTTTCAAGTGTCAGTATGTGTGTGTGTGTGTTTGTCTGTTAGTGGGTTAAATTTTTGTTCTCTTTTTTTTTTTGTTAGATCGGCGTGGGCAATAGGAGTTTCATATGGTTTCAGGGACTCTCAGTGTAACAGACTCCATGGACCTATAACTTCTGCAATACAAATTAAAAAGTCAGATGAGGTCACTCAAGTCAGTTGACATGAGCAAGGTCTGTTGCTACAGAGTTTAAAGGAAAGAGGCTTTGAGGAAGACGAGAGGGTAGAGGCGAGGATATAGCAGCTGACTGCCTTGGGAAAGATGGAGCTGGATATATAAAGCAGCACACTCATTTCTTTTCCCTTTGCTCTTTGAAGGAGGTGCTGATTTAACATCTGCCATGAACTGGAGAACTCAGTAAGTGCTAGTTTAAGAATTCAGGTACTCAGTCCAGATACACCAAAACAGCTGGACTTGAAGGGCATCAAAGGCTAGCAACTGGAATGAAGGAAGGATCAGTAACAGATTATCACACATTTTGGAGTAAACATGCTGTGAAGATTAACTAGCATGAACCAGCTGGAATATTAACAAACAGTTCTATACTTGAATGCCTAATTTATAAACAAACCTAAAGCTACAGGAGACCAATGGATTTTTCCTGCCCACGTCCTAGTGTTTTCAGAAAGGATGAGCCAGCAATTAACTGCAACTCATCGCACAGCTGTTGTGTAATTTATAAATTTGTGCATAGCACGGTACTATACTATACTAAGATATTGATTTATTCAGACTCAGCTGTAAACTTTACTTTGTCAGAAATACGTATTAATAAGCAAGGATGTTGTATATAAACAGTGCAAAGTACGACATTCTAAGATTTTAGTCTTGTTTGGTGTAACAGTTAAGTCACTCAGTCAGTTCAACAAATCTGTCACTATGATTCACAGCGGCCAATCAAGAGAAAAAGTCTTCCTTGTGTGGTATCTACATGGCTATACATTAATTTCAAAAAATTATGCCAGTCTTTATGCTTCTGCTTTGATTGTTGTGCCGTAATCAGGTGTCATGTCCAGCAATGAAAAGTTTAGCTAATCTATGCATTACCATTTTGTAGGTTACAAGTTGAACTCTCTCCTCTCTGTGTGTTGTATTTCTGCTTTGCCTTTGATACTTCTTATATCAAAGTTGTTAATGAAAAAAAGATAAAGGGTCTTTTCTAAGTACCTTAAATAAATAAATAAAAATAAAAGTGAGTTGGGCATTTTTTTTTTTGCCTTTTGTCTTTTGTTTTACCACAGGGCAACCAAATCCATGCATAACTCATTTAAGTCATTTTGTAACCTCTGAAATAAACACTAAGATTCACCTGTTTTCTTTCAATACCTGCAAAATTTTAATGCTTCTTGTATAATAAGGCTTCTGTTTTAGTTATTTAGTCTACTTACATTTATAGTAAACCCAACATTCATTCAAAACTTTCCTGTGGTGCAATTCTAAAGTTAAAGGATTTAAAATATACTGATGTAGTAAAAGTATTGACCTCATTGTTGGCAGTGTGTGCAGAAGAAGGCTATCTCATGAATAGTTAAAAACACGATTAACAGAAATTTTAAGCTGATAATTCACTGCTGGTGTATGTTATGCACACTGCCACATTAAATCGATTGCAGAAATAAAATTTATGACAGACCCTGAACACAATATGTGCATATATGTGTGTGTGTGTGTGTGTGTGTGTGTGTGTGAGGGTATTAATGTGTCAGTATGTCAGTGTGTTGATGTGTTGGTGTGTAAAAAAACTGTTTTTCTTTCTTCTGGGAAAATACAGTGCATTCCTTTTATTTCAGAATAAAGAAGCAAGATCATTCTGACATACTTGTAGTTTAACCATTACTAGTAAGAATCTGTTTCAGAAGTATCCATATCACAACTAGACCATTTAAAGAACTTGTCCTACATGGACCAACCCAAAGCCATGTCACTATACTAGGTACCCTACAGACTGCTAAGAGGAGACCTGTGTCTGGCATACAAGGCATGCTCCTACCCAGTACTGATGGATTTACTGCACATCAGCAAGTCAAATGGTATAAGAAATACTCAGTCTATTTATATTCACTTCTTCTGCAACATCAATAGAACAGTTTGGAAGGACAGGTATATCTTACAGAGGTTACTGGTGTTCTGAAACAAACTCCCCATCCACATAAAACAAAGTTCATCCCTATCCAAATTCAAGCGCAACTTGGATCAAAGGATGGAAAACAGAAAACTTACCCCAGGACTGCTCCCTGTACTACAAATGGCAGCTCCTAAATGCTTATCCCATGTATGGGTCCCTTCAATTTATCCATGGTATGATCCTAGTTATTCTCATTAGGGATAACATACAAGTATTAACCATGGTATTGGTAAGGCCACTATATAGCCAAATGGGACTGGTTATTTCAAGCACAAAAAGGGAAAATGGCTATGATTAAAATGACCAGCAAAAACAGCTAGCCTAGTACTTCTCTATGAACCTACAAATCTGTAAAATAATATTAAAATTTTCCTTCTTTGACTTTGTATTTCCAGCAAAGTAATGTATAAATAACTACATAAGCAACAAAATGTCTGAATGTTTATAAGTATATAAATAGTGTGAGTAGCAATAAAACACCCTACAGCACGTGTAAATAGATTAGCAAACAACTTAATGAATATTATATGGTTGTTCCTACAGACATACTACTGTAAATGCAACTATGCAACACAGAATGAAAGTTTAGTTCTCTACTATCACAGGAAACAAATATAGGCATACCTGTTAACCTTTTATGTTAATTGCTAGATACTCCCTCTAATCATGAATGACTTGTTTTGTGATAAAATCATCTGTTTTCTTATATCAATGCATCAGACTTTTTGTCAAATTGGAGTTTTCCTTATCGTAATTAGCATCATACTTCTCAACCTCATAACTCAAGAAATCTGAACAAAGCTTAAAATCAAAGGGAAAATGGCCCAGAAATAGGGACAGATTTTAAATATTACTCTTGTAGACTTGGAAAAGTTGGTAGAATAACAGGATCTGTGTTGGCATGCATTTTCTGAAGGATATGAAATCTGAAACTCAAATGTCTGTCATGATTTTCGCTGACGTCAGTCCTCAGTGATTTCCCAGAAAAATCACAAATTTTATAACGAAGAGACCAAAAATATTATGCAAAAATCTGGGCTTTCTGTAAAAATATGGACAGTTGAAAGGTATGACTACCATCCTACAAACACACTTCCAGGAGTCTTGCTGAGCTAAACTGTGTTTAAAATGCCTTTGCAAAATATCAACGTTACTTTTATTCCACACCCACGGAGCATTACTTAACAGAACAATGTTTTTATATACATATATATATATATATATATATATATATATATATATATATATGTATATATATATATACACTTTATGAAGCATATTTGTCTACTTATCTACAGGTTTTCCTTGAGTGCACTCAAGGTGGTATCTTGGTACGTCCTTTAGGGGTGACCATCACTCAGGTTCCTGCAGCACGGGCATCTCTACCATTCATTTGCCTTCTTGTCATCAATCATGCATTCCACCCTGATCAAAAGTGGAAAAATGCTACTGTTCAAAACTAATAACCTAAGGATGGTAGCATTAGTTCACAAACATGTAGAGCTGCAAAACAGCATTCACTGGACTAATAGCTCAACATGTCCAAAATAACTAAAATATATATATATATATATATATATATATATATATATATATATATATATATATATATATATATAAAACACAAAGCATAAAAAAAGTTAAGTGCTTTCATCTCTTTGTATAGTTAAGTTCTGATTAATTTCTTTTTAGCTATACAAAGGGACAAACCCCCTTAACTTTGTATGCTTTGTGGTTTAAATAAATGTTTTTTAGTTATTTTATACATGTTGAGTTATTAGTCCAGTGAATGCTACTGTGTAGCCCTACATCTTTGTAAACTAACTCTACCATCCTTAGGTTATTAGGTTTGAAATATAAATCTGACTGTTCATCTTCCACTGGAAATGGCCATATTTATCCCTTCTTTTTTCTGTGTGCAGTCTGACTATGCATACATTTTGGGATTAGGATTGTTCAAGTTGCCATCTCAGTGTAAACGCTAACAATAATCAGTTTCACTCTTTCATTTTTTTGCATCAAATGATTCTTCTCTACTCAGTTGCCTGTTAATAGAAGGCAGCTCACTCAGGGCCTAACCCTTCTAAAATTCGGCCAGTTTGACATTTGCTATACCTTCAGTCCCAGAGTACATTCTATCCTATGGTGCAATTGCTCAACGGCCTCACATTTATATTATGACTTTGAATTATACAGAGTTTTCTTCATATCATGTTTGATTAAGCTCCATCTGGAACCCATAAAAACCAGGACACTTGTCGAATTAGGGAAATGTAACACAGTCCACAATCCAGGAATCTATAAAAACACTGATTTATTCAGTATTCACCACAACAAAATGTTAAGCGCTTTCATCATGTCAAGCATGACTTCCTCAAATCAGTTTAAAATGCTGAATTCCTCTGTTTAAATACCCACTTCCACCAATCAATTTACAATCAATTAAGTGTAATTAGTACATTCTAAAAAGATGTGCCTTTGTGAAGGTTGGGTGTCGAGCTGGCACCTCGGAGTTTTGTAAAAATCTACTGACAATCGTTAGCGGACCGGAGTTCTGTTGTGGCGACCCCTTACCGGGAAAAAGCCGAAATGACAAAAAAAAAAAAAAAAAGTACATTCTAACAAATACTTAAATACACCATAAAACTCATTTTAGCTATAAAATTCATAATTTTTCAGCTCGTTTCTTTAAAAATGGCCCAATACTAAACATTTCATTCAACCCCATTGTTCTGGTTTTCTGTTTGGAATTTGTGAGATTATAGACAAAGACCGGGGGGGGGGGGGGGGACAACTGGAAAAATAAATTAGAGATGAAGGAAATAACATGGCAAATTAGAACTAATGCCCACAATGGGACCCGGGTTGAATGAAATTAATGTTTTTATATGTTCCTGGATTGTGGACTGTGTTACATTGCCCTAATTCGACAAGTGTCCTGGTTTTTATGAGTTGTTCCTTTGGGCACTATACACTTCTTTTTTTTCCATCTGGAACCCAGCTTTCTGTTCAAGAGTAGATTTGCTTGTGTAGTATTAGTGAAGGCATGTATGACATCATGCTATATGCATGTAGTGCTCTGGCATATTGTCCCCCAAACTTCTCACCCTGTAGTTGTACTGTCTAACAGCCCTAATAGAAATCAACTGCTACCAAGCCCAATTACTATTTTGGACCTCTGGGCTACCAGTGCTGCATTGCAGAGACCTGGATATTTATGTGGACAATTCCCTCACATTCTGTCAAAATGTTTCCACTACAGTCAGAAAATCCTTCTATGTAGCCCAGGTAATTTTCAAGAGAATGACTTCAAGATCCAAAGACCCTGTTACTGTACTCTTCCCTTTATAGACTCATCTTTGAATACAGCCCACCTTTGGTGTGTATAAATCAAAGCATATTACTCATTTAGGAAAGTCCCAGATACTTTATCAAGAAAATCAAAGGCCTTAATCTTTCAACTATACTGACAGATTAGCACAATTTTTACTACACTCAGTAAGCTGAAGGCTGCTCCAAGATGGCCTTTGTTTTGTTTTTGAGCCATGAAAGACCCAGTCCTATTTGACTTTCTCTTTTTTTGGCAAAACCCATGGATCAACACACACCTATGTTCATGACCTCTATCTACACCAGCAAATAAACAAGATGGTTCTTAACATATTCGCAATCTATTGAATAAGTTACTAGAGGTTGAAGTACTTCTCTAACTACCTTTAAGAATAGTCTTGATGATTGCATGGCTAGACAACAATTTACAGCAGGATTACCATGTACAGCCCTGCTCAACTTGGGAGGTAAGCACTATTAGTTACTTGAAAAGGAAATATTAATGTTTTAACTATATCCGCTTTAAGGTGTATATGGTTGGGCATCTTAAGGTCCTTGTGATCATTTGTCTTGTATTGTTCATACATTCTCAGGTCTCTGCTGGTAAAATGTTCATTTTGTATTTTGGAGTTTCTGGTTTCCCCTTGTAAAAAAACAGTTGTTCCACAACCTTTCTCTAGCCTTTGTTTTCTGCAGTTGCCCTAAATGGATAACTGTTGAAATCTTCACCATTTAACTTATGAAGCGTGCTGCATTGCACTGCATTGTACATCAGAGCCCACTTTTGTTTTAAGGAACTCTGCCTCACATAACCAGTGCTTAAAAGAAAATGGCAAATCATTTACTACCAAAACATTTTACCAGCAGGGTCCTATGAATTATTAGTGCTAGGATCTGTGGGATTGTTCAGCTTAGCCATTTTGGAATTGTTACTGGTTTTCCATGACCTTGTTCTGGACATTTGTTTGGTGAGGGTTATTACTCAACTGATTAATTGAATGTATAACTGTTCATACATCTGGCCTTTACATTTGGAAGTATTGCGTGAGTTGGTCTACATTGTGCTATTAGCCATACCATGATGGGCAGTATTTATATAGTAGCAATTTGGCGTTCTTCTCTTTTCTTTTCCTACCAACCCTTTACCAGGGTTCAACACCTATCATTTGTTCAATGATATGTTAGTGGTACATGTGTTTTCATCTGCAGTCCCATAAAATTTCATCAAATTCAGCATGATACAAATCTTGGGCTTTTAGAAATACTAGTGTCAACAAACAAATCCAATTACAATATGATTGCCTGAATTATATCTCCTGGTCTGTCCCTTGCAGACTATGATGTCTACCTAAACCACCCAGACAATACAAGTATCAAGCCCAATCTACTTATTCTGATAGACTTTGACTATCCATCCATGAAATGGCAAACTTAGATTATTAAAACAAACATGCACATGGGTCCCTAAACAGTGCAAATGCTAACGCTCTGGATGAACATGTCCCATGACCTACTAGATGCTCCAATCTCCTTTAGCACATTCTTGCAAACATTACCTCTGCAAGCTCTTCTCCATAATTTAAGCCTTCCATGATCATGTCTGACTACCTGGCTATTATATTCTCCATTAGAAATAAACTTATATCACCAACTAACCTAAATGATTTCAAGGTCTTTTCTAGGTATTACCTCTTACCACTTTTTAATAACTTAAGGAATTTTAAAAGCTCATCCCATGACAACCCTGCTACCAATGTTGTCATACATGCTTCTGTTTTCTACTTTCATCTAAATTCCTGCATTCAAGATCCACTTGTTTCTGTCTTGAATATGAAGGTGAATTCAAGAATAAAACCTTATGTTGAAACCATAAAATTAATAAAAACTACAATAAAAGAAAAAACATCTTGCCCTCAAGGTGGAACCAGAATATTAAATCTCTGTAATAAACAAAATAATGTCCTATGTAACAAGCTTAAAACCTTACACTATTAAAAGAATATTAAAATGGTCTATAAAGAACTCAGGTGCTCTCTCACAAATGTTCAGGCTACATGTGAACTAAGGATTGTACCTCCTACAACAGTAATTATAATGGTTCCCTTTACTACACCTGAAAGCTCAGAAGAAAAATTCAATATTACAGAGCTGATCTCAAATGCCTCTACTCATTCAAATCCTGAAGACATTCCAAATATGTTCATGAAAACATGTAAGTCCAATATTTCCCCCACTCTCCATTTTAGTGTTCTGCAGTTGTTCCATATTCCATATCACCACCTAAACATACTTACAAAAAGTTCCTATCTGCACTTTCTAAAACCAAACATAACAGCTAAGTGGGCCCTTGTAATATATCTATTTTTTTCTCCTAGTTAACACTAAAAAGAGCTTTACCGGATCCTTTCTCAACCTACTCACTATCAAGCCCTTTCACAAGGTGGTCACATCCCAGACATTGACAATTTCAAACTAATCAGTCTTATCAGTATCAAGTGTGTGATCATGGAATATACTACACTCAAACTCAAAATAAATAATTTTTTTGCATTAATCTGCAAATTGTTAACAGCAATCAAATTGTTTTTGTAAAAGATAGGCCTTGCCTACTTAATCTTGAGAACTTCTTTAAAAAGTTCCAGATGCTCTAGAAAATGACCAGTCAGTCCTCACAGCCTACCTAAGTCAAGCTAAAGCTTTTGATATTAATCCTCACTCTGGTACTGTTAATAATCTCATCTTCAAAAATATTAATCACGTTATCTACTGGCTACCAAGTGGATTTTCAGACAACAGTCACATTGTGAGGGCTGGCTGTACACCACCTTCTAAAACACTTGACACTGGCATTGTCATTGGGCTGTGTGCTAGGACCCCTTCTCTTTGGTATAAATTTGTCTGATGTCAAAGCTGACATGCAAGAAATACGGTTAACTGAGTTTGCTGATTAACACGAATGCCGCACTGTAAAATCCTACATTCTTAGCACCAATATCCTGCATTAAAGACTGAGCAACACCAATGCTTGGTGAATTGATCATTGTCTCATAGTGTAATGTAATGCAACATAATTCTTTTTGTGAAACAAGAGCACCTCAACATCTACTACCTTAAAGTTAAGGCTACTATTGTTATAAGGGACTTGAGTATATTCATGATAATGAACTATCCTGCAGCTGTCAGGTACTTGCCATAGCTATGAAACCATTCTACCTTGCTCAACTAATTACAAAGTTATAGCCCCCAAATCTGGGGAAGTTATTGTTTCTCTATGTAATTCCCTTACCTTGTCTGTAATAGACTACTCATTACACATAAAGAAAGGCCACAGCATTTTTAAACCAAAACCAAAAACAACTCACAGGTTTGAGGTCCTTGAGCTATACAGAAAGATTAAAAGCTCTGTCACTTTACTCCATCTCCTATAGGCACCTTTATGGTGACCTTTGCTTATCTTCCAGAGATATGAAAGATTCAGTTTTGCTTGAGATATACAAACAACAGGCAACACTATAAACGCCAACTCTAATGATCAAAATTTTCATCACAATATAAACAAAACCATTGGTAATACATACTCACACACAGACATATATATATTTTATATATATATATATATATATATATATATATATATATATATATATATACTTAATTTGCCTAACTTCCGATTGCCCGACACCCATTTGCCCGACCCCATTTGACCGACACTTCATTTGACCAACAAGTGTTATTGGCAAGTAAATGGGATATGCCCCCTTCCCCACTGTAGTGTGACACTGGAGTTAGAATATATAGTTAGGTGGGGTGTGGGGGGCACAGCCCCCCACAATGGGGGGTATGGGGGGGTGAAGCCCCCCACTTACTTTTGTTTTACTAAGCAATATTAAAGCAAAACTAAACAATATAATATGAAATATATATATGAAATATATATATATATATATATATATATATATATGGGTCTACTTTACATCAGAAATTTCCATTTCTACAAAGGCTCAGCTCACTGACACAGTGTTACAGGATAAAGAGCCACTTGGCCACCAGGAGAAAAGAACTACACAGAACTAATTTAAACCCATGCAAGTGGGGGCTTCTCTCCCACACCTCCCCCTAACTAATTATACCAACTCCAAGATCACACTACACTGGGGAAAAGGGAAAAGCTGACACTGGTGGCCAAGTAGTTCTTTACCCTGTTACACTGTAACACTATCTGAGGCTTTGCAGAAATGAACTTTTGTTGAAGTCATCTAGCAGCTTTGAGCTTCGGTGAGAGGTAAATTTGTTGATTTAAAATAGACCCACATACATATAGGTTCATAGGTTCATAGTTAGGTACTAGGCTATCGGCCCAAGGGCCTAAGTAAGCCTAACCAACAAGGTTCCCTGGCTTACGCCACCCAAGAAAGTTAATTTCCTGTCCCCTGTTGAGCAGAGCCACAGAAGTGATCCCCAGGGTGTATTTCCTATTTCCCATCCACTCATCAAGATTCTTCTTCAAGAGTGCTAATGAGGAACTTTGCTTGACACAGATGGGTAGCTTGTTCCGAAGTATAGGAAGTCTCTGAGACAGGAATCTATCTCTCCAGCACGTCCTGTTTATTGTGGTGACAAGGTATGGGTCCCTAGAGCATGTAGCTCAGAGGGATTGGGATTTCTTTAGTTGTAGATATCTTTAGGTGCTTTATATGGTAGGCAGACATCTCCTTGGAGTAGGCGATATGCTACAGAGTAAAGCTGGAGTTTTTGAGACGGTCAGTGTAGGGCATCTGGTTGAGGCCAGTAATCCTCTTTGTGAGGTACTTCTGTGGCCTTTCCAGCTGCTGCAGATGTCTTGTGAGGTACATTCCAGAAGGGCCGTTGTACTCTATAATGGGTCTAATGAGTGCCGAGTAGAGGGGGACAATGACCTTTTTTTTCCTGGATGAGAACCCTTTTGTGATGAGGTGTGCCACATAGAAGGATTTCCTGACTACTGTGGCGATGTGATTATCAAAGGAGAGACTACTGTCTACCTATGTCCCAAGGTCTCTTATCACACATTTGGCATTAAGTAGACTGCTGTTTATGAGGTAGTTCATGGGTACAGAGGTTTTACCAAGAGGGGGTGACAATACACTTTTTGGCACTGAGCTTGAGGCCATGCCTCTAACACCAGGCATCTGTCTCAGTGAGGCCCTTTTGTAGGATGTCCACATTATTTGGGAACTCGACTATGGCTCCTAGTTTGCAGTCATTTGCGAACTTCATTAGCCAGAGGCCTTCTGTGTTACCCTGTACTTCAGAGGTGTAGATACCAAACAGGAGAGGTCCCAGGACTGAATTCTGTGGTACTCCACTTGTCACTGGTTTGAAGTCAGATTTGGAGTCTGCAACTTATACAGTGTGGGTTCTGTCAGTAAGCCAGTTGGCAACCCATCTTGAGACATAAGGATTTATACCTAGTTTAGTGAGTTTAGCTATAATTCCAGAATGGGAGATGGTGTTGAAAGCCTTGGCAAGGTCAAGGTAGGCTATGTGAACTACTTTACCCTCATCTAGGGCTTTGGTGACTGCCTCAAAGAAGTCAATCAGGTTCAGAAGGCATGATCTGCCTTTCACAAACCCAAACAGGTTGGGGTCCAGAGTTTGGAGGTTACCAATGTCTTTGTTTATGAGTTCCGTGATGATACATTTAATAGCCTTGCAGACCAGGCTCATCAGGCTAATAGGGCGATAGTTCCCAGGATCTATGGTAGCTCCCCCTTTGTGTAGTGGGATAACAGTTGCTGTGCACCATTCAGTGGGCACAAATCCTGATGTGAGACTATGATTGAACATGGTGCTTAGGTGGGGAGCCAATTTGTTCTGAAGTTCATGTAAAATGCAGGTCTACTTCATCTTATCGCATGTTGAAAATATCGAACAGCAATAATGTCGTAAATGCCATACATCAAAAGTGTTGTTGCTGGATCAATGGTACAGTGGGGATGACAAAATTTGCTCTTTCCTCACTGTAGTGCGATCTCGGAGTTGGTATATATAATTAGTGGGGGGGGTGCAGCCCCCCCACAAGAACAATTTAGATGTACGGCATTTTCAATGTTTATGCCATTCGATATTGTCATCTTTTGACAAGATAATATAGATGCTAAAATGCAGCCTGGGATGTTGTCTGGTCCCATGGATGTTTTTTGGTTTAAGAGAGTGCAGGTTTTACCTGCATAGATGTGACTACAGGGACTCTGCATTCTTCCTGTATAGATATGGGCCCTTTAGGAGGTGAGAAGGGGGTAAAGGTAGCACTGAACCTATCTGCTAGGATGTTGGCAATATCAGTTTGTTCTGTAATTTTCGTGTCGTTGTGTTATAACTCATAGCAGATCTGGGTGTTGCCATTGAGATTCTTGACACAGCTATAGAATGCTTTGTGGTTGTCCTTAGAGTCAGTGGTGATTTTGTTTTCATAGCTAGCTTTGGAGGATCTTATAAGGGATCTCAGCTTCTTACTGAGACTGATCAGGGAGCTCCTCTACTCATGGGATTTTACTCTCTTTCGCAACAGTTTCTTCCTTCTGTTGTAGAGTTTGTTTGTGGCAGGAGACCACCAGATTGGCTTCCTTTTTTTGGAGGATAGCGTCTTGGTTCTGTTTGGGATAGCATGATCCATGCACTCGTGTTAGTGCTTATAGAGTGCATTTGTGCAGGATTCAGCAGTTGTAACTGTATTGTCCATCTGCATGGGTGTCATGAAGTTCACCACTTCTTTCTTAAGAAGCATGAAGTTGGCTTTGGAGAAATTTTTACCATGGTTTCCTTAATGGTGGGTGGGGGCGGGATGTGGATATCTAGGGTGATTAGCTTATGGTCGGGTCTGACCAGTGAGGAGTTGACTTCAGGTGTGGAACACTGGTCACTCATGTTGGTAATGACTAGGTCTAGGATACTGTTGCCCCTGGTGGGGGTGTGGATAAGTTGATCGAGGGCATTGGAATTTATGAATTCCAGAAAGTGTTGAGCGAAGGAGTTGGTACAGGAGTAGTTTTCCCAGTTAACGGTGGGGTAGTTGAAATCTCTCATTATTAGGTTGTTTGGTTGAACCCTAATATTTTCCAGTATATCAAGAAAAGAGGATTGGGAATCCTCTGGCATGGTGGGGGATCTGTAGCAAGCTACAATTTGGACTGCAGTTTTGCCCAGAGTTAGTTGCACTTGGATAACCTCGGATGCATTATGCTGCGCAACTAGACTGGAGGTGTGGATATCCTTAATGAATATGGACACACCTCCACCTTTGGTGCTCTGGTCCAGGTTATATGGCCGAAAAGTGTGGTATGTGTTATAGCCTGGTAATGCAGGGGTGGTCTTTAGAGCCTTGAACCAGGTCTCAGTCACTGCACAGATATCAATGTTCTCCATTTTAAGGAGTGCCTCGAGTGAATGCATTATGAGATTTAGACTTCTAGCATTGAGTAGCATTACCCTCGGTTTTTGCTTGTCTGTTCTGTTACAGTGGTGAATTTGTCATGTGAACCTTGCCTAAAAAAGGCATTATAGGGGCAGCAAGACTCTTAGCCAGTATCCGGAACCCCAGGGGTGGCAGGTGTAGGCCATCTCTGGTACAGCATCGTGGTCTGTCAACCATGTCATCCCAGGCAGACAGATACTGGATCCCCTTAGAATGACACCAGAAGCTTAGCCAATTGTTGAAGTCAATCATTTTATCCTTGTACTGCAGTATCATTCTGGGCGATGGCAGGATTCTACTCAATGCTAGGGTCATACCTGTCTAGGCTACAAGATCAGAGAGCTCTTCCATGTCTCTTTTCATGTAGTCCAGGGAAGTACGTCTCAGGTCGTCCACAATAACATACAGAATGAGAGAGACTAGTTACAGGAAAGGTGAGAAACAAGTGCAAATGCGGGCTTTTAAACCAGAAAGTTGAAAGAGATGGAAAAACTGCCAAACGGCCAATAAACTACAATTTCTGAGCCAGAAACCACTCTTATGGTAGATAGGCTACCTAGTGCTTACCACTCCCACTGACAAGTTAGAAGGCTTCCCTCCAACACAGAAAGGCTTTGGGGACTCAGAAGCTTAAAAACAGTCCTGGATATAGCAAATCTGTATCTGGACTAGACTAGTTACAGGAAAGGTGGGAAACAAGTACAAACGCAGGCTTTTAAACCAGAAAGTTAAAAGAGATGGAAAAACTGCCCAAGCGGCCAATAAATTACAATTTCTGGGCCAGAAACCACTGTTGTGGTAGATAGGCTACCTAGTGCTTACCACTGCCACTGATAAGCTCGAATGGTTCCCTCCAACACAGAAAGGCTTTGGGGACTCAGAAGCTTACAAATAGTCCTGGTTACAGCAAATCTGTATCTGGACTAGACTAGTTACAGGAAAGGCAGGAAACAAGCTTAGAAATGTTTTTTGATAGATATATATATATATATGGGTCTAATTTATATCTATATATCAATATATACAGGTATATATATATATATATATATATATATATATATATATATATATATATATATACACACACACACACACACACACACATATAAATATAAATATATATATATATATATATATATATATATATATATATATATACACACACACACACACACACACACACACATATATATATATATATATATATATATATATATATATATATATATATATATATCTAGCAAAGAAAAAACCCAGCCAAGCTACAACTTTCACAGTGTAATACCATGGGCCTACATCACAGAAGATTGTAGCTAGGCTGTGTTTTTCTTTGCAGTACTTACTGAATGATTTGCCTGTATGACCTTTTTACCCTTTTATTTGAATGTTAGTTGAGATTTTTTGCAGGCAAATTAATAGTTATGGACATCATGGTTATTTTTAAGCTCTGTGTTTCAGCAGTATAACCAAACAATCCACCTATGCTCTCTGATAAGGTCACTATAAAAGTTGAAACATGCAGGCTCCAGCTATTTGGGTTTGATTTTTTTGGCCTAAATGTACCCATAAAGACTTAAAAAAACTAATGCATAAACTTATGACAGGTATACATATGGATATTTTATACCCAGTAAGGTAGGACAAAACAGACAAAAAAGAAGATGTAAGGACTTCTGACATGCCATCACTTTCTAAACTACTACAGTGGAACTTTACATCTTAAAAAAATCATGCACAAATTGACAATATAAAAGTCGGTGTGAATCTGTAAAATTGTATAAAACTTTGCAAATATTGTGAGCTTGAATTATATTGATTTAAATGTGTGTTCCTTCAAGTTTTGTAAATTTTATCATTTTTTTATCATGTTTCTGTATAGTGCTTGACCAACTGGGGGAATATCTATGACGTGATTCCCGCAAGCAGCAAACCAATCACAGTGACTTTTCTTCATTATGAAGGAGTATAGTCTGGAAGGCTGAAATCAGTAAGTTCTCACTGGAGGGATAGTGTGTCAAGATGAAAAGAAAACATGTAGTATCATCTGAGGGAGGCCTCAATCAGAGCTAGTCTGGGAATATTATTTGTCAGTTGTACTTAATTTTTGGAGCCTGTGGTGGTGGTGCTGCGGTAGCTTTGTCACCTCACAGTATGACGTTGTCCTGTTCGATTCTCAGCTAAACCATCTTCTGTGTTGAGACATGCATGAATGGGCGTACCTTCGTTGAAGGTTGTGCGTCAGGGCTGGCAACTCGGTCCATAAAAATCAACTGCCAATCATTAGCGGACCGGAGTTCCGCTGTGGCGACCCCTAACCGGGAAAAGCCGAAAGATACAACAACTTAATTTTTGGACCCAAGAATCAGACTAGGAGAAAAGTCTAAAGATTGCTGGATCTGAGACTGAGGCCTAGGAGAAATGCTTGCACAATGGGATTGAGCTGTTGGAAGTTCTTGATTTCTGGAGAAGACAGCAAGTCTTAGGAGAAAGGCCTATGCCCTGAAAGCAGACTGTTAGATTACTTCAGATAGGAAGTAGGAGTGTGGCTCAGGAAAGAAAAAGGCCTACCTGTATTCTGACATGACTTTATGGACTGATGAACTGTTTTGTAAGGTATGTTAAGTTATGTTATATTTTATGTTATGTTATGTGCTGTTACATCACATTATGGTACATTATATTATGTTATATTATATTATGCTGTGTTATGTTTTACAGGGCCAAGTGAGACAATGTTTCAGTTTTGGGAGTAATAATTGTAAGTTTTGTGTTTATCCTGTCTGTAGTGTCTTCAAAGTTGTACAACAGATAATGCAAAATATTGACTTGGCTTGTAATACAGGAAGCCCACAGGGTCTTCATACTCAGTATGGATCCATTAAGTCATTTAAACTGTTTTTTCTCATATAAGGAAATGTCACTATAATGGAAACCCAGAGTGTGGATGATACTACAAGCATTGTGTGTGAACAAGACTATTGTGCAGAAACAGAAAGGAAAAGGACTTTTTTATCCAGTGTTAAAGCAATGCAAAAGGAAGGGGTACTGATTTTCAGTAGCCCTTCATACATATTTTCCTGCATGGAAATGTATACCAATTCAGAAAAGAGTTTATCACACAACATCTCCCTCACCTACAGAATAAGCTTCTTCCCACATATGAACAGTGTAAACCTTAGCAACATTCATACTTCAAATAGATGAATGAACAGGATCCTTTAAATCCATCCCAGGAGTCACTGGCTATAAACATCTTACTATATCAGACTAAACATTATCATAATTCAAGCATCCCTATTCCTTCTCAGTCATTTTTTGTTTCCCCATTTACTCTAACATTCCCCATTCCATTCACTTTTATATAATCTAATCTGAAAATATTCATAGGTAGGTACTAGGCTATTGGCCCTAGGGCCTATATAAGCCTAGCCAAAAAGTTACCCTGGCTTTCGCCACCCAATAAAATTATTTCCTGTGCCTCTGTCAAGCAGAGCTATAGAGGTGATGCTGGGGTGACTTTCCTATTTCCCATGCAATCATCAAGATTTTTCTTGAAGAGTGCTAATGAGGAGCTTTGTATGATACAGATAGGTAGTTTGTTCCAGAGTATGGGGAGTCTCTGGGACAGGAATCTATCCCTCCAGCATGTTCTGTTTATTGTGGTGACAAGGTTTTGGTCCCTAGAGCATGCAGCTTGGTGGGACTGGGATTTCTTTAAGTGCAGCATGTCCATCAGCTCTGGGTTTGACATGGCTTTGTATGTTAGGCAGAGATCACCTCTGAGCAGGCAATATGCGATGGAGTAAAGCTGGAGTTTTTTGAGATGGTCTGCGTAAGGCATCTGTTTGAGGCCAGTAATCCTCTTTGTGAGGTATTTCTGCAGCCTTTCCAGTTGTTGTAGATGTCTTGTGAGGTACATACCAAAAGGGGCTTTGTACTCAATAATGGGTCTAATGAGTGACAAGTAGAGGGGAACAATGACCTCTTTTTTCCTGGATGAGAAACCTTTTGTGATGAGGTGTGCCACATAGAAGGATTTCTTGACTACTGTGGCAATGTGATTATCAAAAGAATGACTACTGTCCACCTGGGTCCCAAGGTCTCTTATCACACTTTCAATGTTAAGTAGACTACCTCCTATGTGGTAGTTCATGGGTACAGAGTTTTTACCAAAGGGGACGACAATGCACTTTTTGGCATTGAGCTTGAGGCCATGGCTTTGACACCAGGCATGTCTCAGTGAGGCCCTTTTGTAGGATGTCCACATTGTTAGGAGTTTTGCTTATGGCTCCTAGTTTGTAATCATCTGCAAACTTCATTAGCCAAAGACCTTCTGTGTTAGCCTGTACTTCAGAAAAGTAGATACCAAACAGAAGAGGACCCAGGACTTTACCCTGTGGTACTCCACTTGTCACTGGTCTGAAGTTGGGTTTGGAGTCTGCTACTTTCACAGTGTGGGTTCTATCAGTGAGCCAGCTGGCAACCCATCTTGTGACATAGGGATTTATACCTAGTTTAGTGAGTTTATCTATAATTCCAGAGTGGGGGATGGTGTCAAAAGTCTTGGCGAGATCTAGATAGGCTGTGTGAACCACCTTACCCTTGTCTACGGCTTTGATGAGTACTTCAAGGAAGTCTACCAGGTTTAGGAGATATGATCTGCCTTTTACAAACCCAAACTGGGTGGGGTCCAGAGTTTGGAGATTACCTATGTCTTTGTTTATAAGTTCCATGAGTATACGTTCCATGGCCTTGCAGACCAGGCCTGTTAGGCTAATGTGGCAGTAGTTCCCAGGGGCTGTGGTGACTCCCCTTTTGTGGAGTGGGATAACCATCACTGTGCACCATTCAGTGGCCACAAAGCCTAAGGTGAGGCTGTGACTGTACATGGTGCTTAGGTGGGGTACCAGTTCATGCTGTAGTTCATGTAGAATGCAGGCTGGGATGTTGTCAGGTCCCATGGATGCTGTGTTCTTGGGTTTGGAGACTCTGGTTTTTACTTGTGCAGCCATGATTACAGGAACTTTGCATTCTTCCGATATAGAGATGGGCCCTTTAGGGGGTGAGAGGGGGTAAAGTTAGCATTGAACCTGTCTGCCAGGATGTTGGCAATATCATTTGGTTATGTATATTTAATGCCACTGTGCTGTATCTCAGAGCAGATCTGAGTGTTGCCATTCAGATTCTTGATATAGCTTTAGAATGCTTTGCGGTTGTTTTAGAATCAGTGGTAATTTTGTTTTTGCAATTAGCTTTGGATGATTTTATGAGGGATCTCAGCTTCTTACTGAGGCTGACCAGGGAGTTCCTCCAATCATGGGATTTTACTCTTTTTTTGCAACAGTTTCTTACTTCTGTTGTAGAGTTTGTTTATGGCAGGGGACCACCAGATTGGTTTCATTTTTTTGAGGATAGCATCTTGGTTCTGTTAGGGATAGCATGATCCATGCTCTTGTGTAAGTGCTTATAAAGTGCATTTGTGTAGGATTTAGCAGTCGTACCTCTATTGTCATCTGCATGGGTGGGTGTCGTGAGGTTTGCCACTTCTGTCTTAAGAAGCGTGAAGTTGGCTTTGGAGAAATTTTTTACAATGGTTTCCCTAATGGGGGGGTGGGGGTGGGATGTGGATGTCTAGGTTGATTATCTTGTGGTCGGATCTATCTGAGGAATTGACCTCTGGTGTGAAGCACCGGTCACCCATGTTGGTAATGACCAGGTCTAGGATATTGCTGCCCCTGGTGGGGTGTGGATAAGTTGATCAAAGGCATTGGAATTTATGAGTTCCAGAAAACATTGAGCAAAAGAGCTGGTACATGAGCAGTTTTCCAAGTTAATGGTCGGGTAGTTGAAATCGCCCATTATTAGGGTGTTGGGTTGTACCCTAATACTTTCCAGTGTATAAAGAAATGAGGCATGGAAATCCTGGGGCATGATGGGGGATCTTTAGCAAGTTACAATTTGGATTGCGGTCTTGCCCAGAGTTAGTTGCACTTGGATAATCTCGGATGCATTATGCTGAGCAACTCGCCTGGAGGTTTGGATATCCTTAATGAATATGGACACGCCTCCACGTTTATTGTTTCGGTCCAGGTTAGGTGGCCGAAAGGTCTGGTATGAATTATAGCCTGGTAATGCAGGGATGCTCTCTGGAGCCTTGAACCAGGTCTCTGTCACTGCACAGATGTCAATGTTCTCCATTTTAAGGAGTGCCTCGAGTGAATGCATTTTGAGGTTTAGACTTCTAGCACTGAATAGCATTACCCTCAGATTTTGCTTGCTTGTACCTGTTACAGTGGTGAATTTGTCATTTGAACCTTGCCTAAAAAAGGCAGTATTGGGGTGGCAAGAGCCTGAGCCAGTATCCGGAATCCCAAGGGCGAAAGGTGCTGGCCATCTCTGGCAAAGCATCGTGGTCTGTCGATCATGTTATCCCAGGTAGACAGATTCTGGATCCCCTTAGAATGACACCAGAAGCTTAGCCAATTGTTGAAGTCAATCATTTTGGCCTTGGCCTGTGGTATCATTCTGGGTGAAGGCAGGGTGTTAGGGCTAAGGTCATACCTGCCTAAGCTACAAGATCAAAGAGCTCCTCCATGTCTCTTTTCATGTAGTCCAGAGACGTACATCTCAAGTCATTCACACCAACATGGACAATGACAGAGTCATATTTGTACTTGTTGTGGAGTGACCTGAGTGCGTGTGTTATGTGGTGGATCCTGGCACCTGACAGGCAGCTGACAGTAACTTTCTCCTTGTTTTGCCAGGTGAGTGGAACATCAGTGTGCCTGACTATAGAGTCACCTATGACTAGAGTGTTGGGTACGTTGTTATGCCTTATGGGCTGTGGTTGAGTGGCACACTGAGTTTGTGGGCTATGTGTCATTTGGGTTGTGTTGGGGGAGTAGAGGTTGCTTGTATTTCTCCTTTGGATATCTCTGTTGCTTGAGCAGATTTTTATTAAGAGCCTCTGCGAATATAGGTGTGTGTTTTGTTTTTCTATGTGTGTGTTTTGGTGGTGTAGGTTTTGAGGCACCATGTGATACGTGTGGTGTGATGCAAGTGTTTACCTTCTCCTCTTGATTGTCTATTCCAGTCTTGGGTGAAAAGAGCTTTGCTTCCAATTTGGCTATATAAGTGCATCTCTCACAGGTTATAATTTTGGCTGGTAGGAGGAGAGGGTTGTCTGTGTACATGAGGCAATTGCTGCATTGTCTCAAGATGCTCAGATTCATCAGGTAGACAGGAGAAAACACTGGGAGCTGACCCTTAGACATGCCTGGATAGGTGCTTATTTATTAAGTACTAAAATCTGTTTTCCTCTAGACAAGTGAGGAAAGTTGAGTGTTGTAGTAATTTGTAGCTTATTTAGTTCTTACAACAAGTTCTGAACAAGTGCTGAGCTCAAAGAAACAGATTTGAATGCTAAAACTAAAAAAATGTTTAGTTTTAATGGAAAATTTGAAGAGCAGACTTTATGACGCCAGGAATAGTTTAACCCTAGCTAAGCGGTAATGCATAAAGTGTATTTTTTTTAGTATAACAGTAGCAAATGAGCAAACTGATTTAAACAAATTAACCAATTAACCAATAAAAAGCTAAAATCTGAGCCCCGTTCCAGCAGTCTTCTATCAGACAAGTTCTAATTGCGCACTCCTGCCATTAGGGTGCAGTGGAACCTTCTCCAAAAAAAGATGGTCTGGATGAGTGCTCAAGTTATACAAACAAAGCTAGATTCAGCAGGTCTGAATTTAGTCTATGCTACTCTAAACAAGGTGTACCAATTTCAGAAACAGTCCAAATAAGCAGGCACAATAAGCCTTTAACCAGAAACTCCCAGCTCAAGAAGGGCAGAATCTACCCTCTCCTCCCACAAGAGTGCAGACCACACCTTCTTAATGTAAAATAACTGGCCCAAAGCCCAAGTGGTTAAACCAGAACTAATACACTTTTAGAATAACAGACACTAAGCCTTCAATCAGCAACTCCCAACTTAGAAGGGTGTAAGCTACCTGTCCTTCCACAACAGTGCAGCCTACAAACCTTCTTAATGTAAAACAACTGTTCTGAAGCCCAAGTACTTCAACCAAAGGCTTAGAGTAACAGTTACAATTTAATCAGGCTACTAACAAGCAGTAATAAATGCAGCAGAATAAATGCAATTAAGTACTTTTAAGAACAAGCAGCAAAAGCAAAATAAATTAATAATGTAGGAAGAAACACAAATATAACAATCCTAGACCGCTTCGATCCTCTAACAAACTACTAATTCAGACTAGCAAAATTAATAACACAGCCGGTGATTCTCTCTTTGCAAACTCTGTAAGTAGATCCTGGAACTCACTTCCAGCTGATATTACCTTACTTTCCACCTTAGGTCAATTTAAAACTAGACTCAAACAACATTTGTCACTTAACTGGCTATGTCAATGTATCAAGCCTGGCTAACTCGAATGTGTAAAAATCTGTTAACCAGTTTACTGTGTAATTTAATTTAACCCTGACTTGTGCTCAGGACTAACTTTAACCTGTGGAACTTGTTTAACTTGCTTACTTATGTAATCTCTGTAAATAATCTGTTTGTAATATGTAATGCTGATATTATGTAATGCTGTATCTGCTTACCCTTGGAGCTTTTCTCCCCGGGCCTCCGCTGAAAATGGACATGCATCCAGTCGGACTATCCCGGTCAACAAATGTAAAATAAAATAACATAAAAATAAGTTATACAAACAAAGCTAGATTCAGGATGCCTGAATCTAGTCTATGCTACAGCAAACAGGGCACACCAATTTCTGGAAGCCTATGTCTTCCAGTTTAATTCTGCCTCCTACCATCATCTCCTGTCTGTGGTATTGTTAGCTAAGCTTAAAATGGTTGTCATACCACTGATTTAGTTTAAACCTATGAACCCATGAGCAAAGTTTATAAAACCCTTGTTGAAGTTATGTGGCTCTGGGATCATTAGGCACTCAACAATGTCAGCTGTGGGGCCATGGGACATCCACTTTTGTAGACATCTGTAAATTTTGAAGGAGTAAGTGGGTACCATCTACAAGATCACATGAGTTCTGCCTTTTATTTCACAGAAGACTGGTGCAGATAGAGACAGATGCTATTTCAGTCGGGCACAAAAAACAGTGACAGCATAACATTTCTTTATACAATTTACTTTTGGTTGAAATATTTTTAGGAAAATGATCAAAACTTTTAATAATATTTGTGCCTTTAATCTATAATTGCTATCCAGTTTAGCAGACACTACATCCCCCTTACGAGGACCATCTGCAAAGTGGCATGTTCTTCAATCACATGCCCCTCAAGACTGTAGTTAGGGGTGGGCTAGGCACAGTCATCATCTTTTGTACAGGTGGGGGGACACAGTACCAGGTACCTGCTATACTGTAATATGGGGATGGGTCACTGGAGAGGAACATGACAGCCATGTACCTTGGGAGGTTGTAAGGTGTTAGGGATCACATCTCACAGTAGTCAGGTCATGCCGTCATAAAGTGGCAGATATCAGTATCCACAGTCTTAGCTTGTGATGCTGGAGACTGATGCAATATTTGGCAGAAAAAGGGGTAGGAATGCAAGATAATACACATGCCCCCTGAAGTGGTATCCTGTGTCAGAACCTGATAAGTACAGTCATGCATGAACTGGACCATCCCTGCAACCATCGGTGCAAGGACATGTGCTTACAAGTGACAGTGAAGGGTTAGAACTATGGGACCAAGGATGCTGCATCCCAGATATGCAGTTGGAGGAGCACATCACCTGGTGATGCATATAACCAAGGAAGGTATACCATTTACACACAGTCAACACAGATGCAGTCTCACTAACAGTCTGTGTAGTTTGACATCAGATGACCTGTGCCTAACTTCCTCACATCTCACTCCTCCTATGGACACAGACTGCAGGACCTGACGATCAAGACCAGATCACTTATTGTTGCACAAGTGAAGTCAGTTGTATTCTGAAGAAAGCGCTCAACCTCTTTGTTTGTGCAACAATAAATGAACTTTGTCTCCAGCACAGTTTCCAGATTCCTGGTGTGATTTTCGCTAACTTTTGGTGGCGTGTTGGTGCTGTTATTGTTGGACACTGGGACTACCTTTATTTTTTCGATCAAGACCAGATGTTAACTGCAATGAGTCTCAGGAAGGCACTTATTGAGGCAACATTTGCCACCAGTGATCTCAGCAGCACTGTGTGCCTCTTGCCCCTATAGTGTATGTCACTGTTCAGTAAGAGTAAGTATTCCCACAACGCAGGAAACACATTCACCAGTGCCACAATGACATGGGAAGAAATCATCTGTGCTTGAACGACTCACCTACACATCTGCTGGTTAATTCTAAGTGTTGTAACTATATTAAGAACAGTCCTGGAGTCTTGATGGCGCAACAACCCCATTGCATCTATTCCCTATGCTGAGTATAAACACCTGTTAGACTCTTTGCGGTTGGAATGACAACTGGACCCTATGAATAACTTTCAGGCACAGGATGTGCATTGTGCACTGCTAAGGCTCTATACTTAGACTGTACCTCTGCAGAGGCTTCTGTAATGGTGGATGTATACCATGCTATATTGTTCCAGTCAATGCCTGTGTGTCACTGAGCTGTACTACTTGCATATTGCCATAAGATGCCCTGCTGATGACAGTCCTATGTTGTCACATTGTGTGTGAGCCATTACCAGTGAAACATGCAAAAGCATAAACACACATCACCATTGTCAAGCCACACCCAAGTTCCTCTATAACTCCTGGTGACATGCATATTAAAAGACACAAATGTACTCCTATAGTACATTTTGACAGACATGCCTTGTCATGCAGGTTGTTGTAGTTGCCGTCTACAGATGTCTGGAAGGTCAGATATGTTGGCTGGCCTTGCTCAGTCTTTAAGTTTGGACATGCAATGGTATGGGTTATGTTTCATTGTAACAAATATAACTAACCTACTGACAAATGGGTACTTGGTGCAAACCCATCTCTCCTATATATGCCACTCCCAGGTACAAGAAGCTACTCTCTCTGGCCAGCAGGTAACATCAATAGCTCGCTCCACAAATTCAGTGAGCCACTTCTTTGTTAGTGGTCCATTCCTGGTAGTAGACCTGTGTGTTGCAATGACCAGTACCTTTTCCTGTGCATGTAGTATTATTATACCTCTTAAATTCCTAGCTAAAGAAATTAGAACAAATCCAAAAAAAGGGAAGACAAAGGGCCAAAATCAGGGCCAATTTTTAAATGTTTCTATAATTAATTTAAAAAGTTAATACAGCAAAAGACTTTGCATTAACATATGTTTTCTGAGCAATAAGAAGTATCAAACTCCAATAGCTGGCATTATGGACTGACAATAATTCACAGTGATTTACCAGAGAGTCAAAGATTTTATTAGAGGAAAGGAAAAAAAATATGACACAAAAATCAGGAATGCTGTGTAAAATTCGTGACTGTTGAGAGGTATGAGGATCATGTCAGTACTCAGTAACATTTATTACACTCATTGTCCAGACTTATTATAGCCACCCACAGCAGTCACTTCCCGTACCAGTCCATGACAAATCTCAACTCAGTAATACTTGTTTGTGACACCATTGCCCAGGAGGCCTGTACTTACACTTCATTCTCCTGGCTAGTGTACTTTTTCGGGTATTGCCTCTTTTGGGTGGTCATGCAATTACATGTATATCTGCATGCAAAACATTTCAGTCAGTAGGTGAGTATAGCATGCTGCAGGATGCCCATACCTATGGCCACAGCCTGCAAAGCTTTGTGCATCTACTTATCAGCTAGACTTAATGCTATGCACAGCCTTCTCCATTTACATACTGTAGACATGCCTCAGCATATGGTTTAGAACCCAGTACCACCTGGTATATGTCCTCCTTACAGTTGGCTATAAACACAGTTTGAAACCACCCATGAAAGGTGCACAGTACTGCACCACACCAATGTCATGGGCTCCCAGTTACATATATATCATGACATCTGCTTCTGTCTCCCTACATCCACCACACTGTTTGCATTTGTTATCGATATAAATTGCTTTAACATATTATATCATGCTTACAGGAGTCAGTTAGCACCACTGTCTGTGAATCACTGCCAGAGTGCAATGTGTTAACCATATATGTCAACACAAGCATGCATGTCACGTTGAACACAAAGCATGTGACCTGTGCTAATGCATATGGCATGTGCAAGCTCATAGCTCAGTAGTGCAATACTACTTTGGGTGACATATGCATCTGTGTGCATGTAGCTACCATTCTGTTCCTCAAGTGGACCTGAATGAACTTGGAAATGCAGGGCTCCAGCTTGGTGTGATAGGGAGATCACAATTTTCCTCTTCTTCCTGTACAGCAGGTTTAAGATGCAACCTTAACCTCTGAACATTAAAATTTGAAGTGCTATCCTTTAAAATCATAGCAAAGAGTCCAAAGGAGGGCACTTTGCTGTTTTTTGGAATAGAATCTTTGTATATACTTATTTTGGTTACTTAATAATGTATATGTCCCAGAACGAGCCTAGCTTTAAATTGAAAATTAGTAGATCTAGGAGGAGTAAGGCAAAATCTGAATCCAAAAATTATAGTACTATGTCTTAATCATATCTTTTGAGAGCTATTCAGTGACTTGTAATGGAGCCACCTCAGCCTGATTCACCAGGGAAGGCAGATGTTCAGGAGAGGAAGCCTGAAATGTCATGTAAGCATTTGTTTTTAGTGGTGAAGGAACAGTAGCTAAACATGGCTGGCTGCCACAGCAGCAGAAGTTGGGAGTACCACTCCAGGCAACGGGATGTCAATACGCAATGTGGATGCACAGTTCCTACTTGCACTGGTGTTTTACTGTACATGTGTTTGACAATTTTTTTTTCCCATTCTATCACACTTCTGTAAGCCCAGTTGTGAAATAGGGGAAGGAGCAAGGTAGATTACCTTAGCCTCTACTGCATGTGGCAGTGGGCTGTTCATAGATGCCAGGTCTGTCTCTGAGGTGTGTGGGTGGCTGAGGGATCTTCTGCTGGAGGTGAGCAGGAGAAGTCACTAGCATCCTCCTTGTTTGACTCTTGGAAGGGATGATGAATCCTCTCCTGAATGTGGACAATGAGACTCTTGGCATAAAGTACAGTGCCTGCTCACAGCTGAAGTGTGTTTTCAGGTAGAAGCCTCCAATGGGAACATCAAGCATCTTCTGATATGGCTGACAGAGTCACATAAACATCAGGCCTCAACTACCTAGGCTCCAAAACACTAACAGGCCCATACTGTAATTCATCCAGGTAAGTAATGCCTAGGTTTGTTGCCCTCTTGGCCAGCCTGGCACCCAACCATCCAACAAAGTCACTCTATCCCCATGCTGATGTGTTTCCTCCTCTATGTGTCTTTCCCATTAGTGGTTATTTGTTCAATATTCCCCATCACTGATGGCCTACACATCAATGTATGTGTCCAGCCACTATCCTTCCCACTTTTGTCCCTCAGTTTTCTGTGCCTGTGTTGTGTGTTAATATGTCTGTCCCTGCTTCTTGACTCTCTCTACATCTATCTTTTCCACAGTCATCACTCAGTACCTTCCTATCTACCTTTCTTTAGTGAAACTTATAAAAAGGGGGGTTTTCTCAGTACAAATACCAATCTTCCTCCAACTTTGCATACCTTAGAGTTGCCCTTCTTGTTTATCTCTGCATGGTATTTTCCACTTTCCTATGAGTGCCTTTTGTCTAATTCTATCCTCCCTATAATATGATGAACAGAATTGTCATTGCACAGTGAACAGGAACATTAATATTTCTGTTGGCTGATATCCTCAGTTGTGTTGCCCTTCTTCTGCTGCCCAGCACTAGTCACAACCACACATGACTATGTCACACATATGAGCATGCACTGACTGGGCTATACGAGCCAAAACTGCCACATCAGGCATAAGCATTACTGTAGCCTTGCTCCTGCTGCTGTACAGCAGCCTATTGATTTTAATCCCATTTCATATAGCTCTCTCTTTTCTCATGCAGACTTTTACTTGGTATACAGGCACTATCCAGTACCTAATACTTGTCTGATTAGCTCTGCAGTGCTCTGTGCTGCAGTGTTTTCATATATTAGCTCTGCATGCCTCTGCAGTGTTTGGCTATGAATTTTGATCAATAACATTTATGACTAGAAGAAATAAAGGGTCATTGCTGGGTTGATAATTTTATTTCAGAACCTTATAATAGTTCAGTCATTTATTAATTACTAATGTGTAATCATATTTGTTTAGATCTATTGCTTTCCCAGCTGAAAATCTTACCAGGTTATTGATTCTGACCATTCTTCCAAAAACACATAAAAGTCTTGATGATTCCTATTTAAGAGCATCAATTTCTGGAAATGGATAAGTTACAGAACCCGTAGTTATGGTTGCATATTGTAACAGTTCTAAGGCTGGGATGTGTAAAAATTAATATCATGTAAATATAGCAAATATATGAAATGTTACGAATGTTGCCTTATAAATACTATGGTAAATATTGTTGTAGAGAAAACATATTTTCCTTTAAGAAGGACAATGTATGTCCCTGAATTAAGTATGGAGAATTTTTTAAATAGTGTTTGTAACAAGCACTTACCTTGTTTGTGAAATGCATCAAAAAAGAAGGGAAATGGCTCTTGAGATCAAAGAAGAAAGCATCTCAATGAAAAGGAAAGTCTATACCCGGAAAATGTGCTGTGTAGAATTTTTAATTTTGACATAATGAGAACTTAGTGCATATATGCTTTGGAATTTAGTTTTACCTGACCTTTTGAGCAGAGATCAAACAGACCCAGATGAAAACCAGGTAAAATAAAAGAATGTGACATCAAAAGTCCTTTGAAATGCTTGATTTGCCAGTTGGATGTAAGAGACCATATGTCAGTTACCCCAAGGCAGTTCATGATAAAACATTCACGCAATTCCAATAAGATATTTTGGGGAAAATAAATAAATAAATACATTAATAAATACACTCATGAATGCCATTATACCCCACTTCACTGTACAATAATCCTGATCTATATGGTACTATAACACCTTTGCCAGAATGAGCAGTGGGGGCATGTAACTTGGGTAGTAACAGTGGAAGCATCAAAAAGTACATAAATGCTACTACTTATAACTTATCTATTTATTTTTACATTAGAAAGTAAGAAAATATATGAATCTTTTTAGATGTTACGATACACAAACATGGAGAAGACGTTTCTGAAATTGCTATTTAGGGAGCTCTTTCAATCAAAAATAGATTTACATTGTAACAGTTTTCATCCAGACCTTATTCTTAATAATGCTAAGATGTCTATCATGGTCCAAGTTTTGAGAAATGAGGAAGACAAATTTGAAATTGTTTAGGATGATCTATCATTTCATTTTGCAGAAAGGGAATCTAATTTTGAGAAAATGGCTAAAAACATATTTTTTACAGAAGAGAGAAGTACTCATTTTTAAACCTACATTATGTCAAAATTCCTTGACTGCAGCAGACAGGGCAAACAGGAATGTTACTATTCTTCAAAACATTTTACATATGTAATTGAGATTAAAATGATTTTTTTTAAGAATCTGAGTACTTAATTCCCTGATTGAAAGACAAAGCAGCCGATTATTGATACTTTACTTTTATTATCAAGAGAAATCAGAACTTCAAGGAAATATTCCATGCATCTTTTATAAAACTTATAAAAAAATTAAACTTAATGACTTTTTAATGTAATAATCTCCTCCTGAAAAGGGGGGTCAACCATCAGGCAATCCTGATAACACATGTAATAAATACAATAAATAAAAATTAAATAAAATAATATAATTTATACATATATTAATGTCACCAATTGGTGTATTCATCCAGTGAATGTATTCATCCATGAACTGACAAATGATATGCTTTTAATATGTATACAAACTTCTACTGTCATTGCCTAACCAGAAAGATCCACTATAGGCATATAACACACTCCATAACATAAACTGACATTGGGAAGACATACTTATTAGGACCACCATTTAAGGAAGCCCCGGAAGAAAGGGCTTTTTTAAGGCTGCACCAAAAAACAGGGAACTCACTCCTCAGGATGCAAGAAACACTAGAGATTGTCCATCTTTTAGTTGCAAACTGCATGATCTCTTGAGAGAAGAATATAACTTTGTCTACATAAAAAAATAAGGATAAAGCTTGACAAAAGGAAAACAGCTGTAGTATGCATAGTCATTGCAGGCATTGCTATGAAACTCATTCTCTGCCTCTAGGTACTGTGACTGTTATGTTTTTCTACACAATAACAGGTATACAGCTTGTTATAATGAAACTTAACTATGTATATGTGCCTTTTTGTAAGTATTATTGCCACTTAATTGAGTCATTACTGAAAAGGATTCCTGGAACAGTTCACCTATGTATTATCAACTTAGACATGACTTTTTTTGTGGGATGGTACAGTACTGGAATCTTTTTTATTGGACTGTGTTTTCACATACTATTCCATTGCTTTCCAGTTGCTATGTAGATTGGATGGATATTGCAGAGGTTCTTGATGAATGGGAGTTCTATTTAATTGTCCTAGAATGTGGGTCCAGTAAAAGTGTTTCAGTTTTGGACACCATCTTATTAATTCACCACTATTACCATGGATAATGGGCCTCCCACAGAAAAGCCTTAAAACTAATTTGATTTCTTATTCCGGGCAAGGGAAATCACCATGCACAGTCTCTTGAATAATTCACACATGCCATTACATGGTTTTAGCTAAAGGATCAGTGGATGAAAATCTGAAGAGTAAAATACCAAAACTCTTCTAAGTCTTTATAGAGATTTGGATGCCACATGAACAGATGTAGCTGAAATGCAAACAGGCTGACTAATGCCTGTGTCCTTTAGTTCACTGGTAATTAGTGTAACAAGTAGTGGCATCTATGGCAATGATGGTGCATCTTTATACTATCAGTGTCAGGCAATTAATAGAAAATATCAGCTGTCAAACACAGCCCTCATACAAAGCTACTCATCTGACTTCACAAATACTTGGCAAACTTAGCTCAGAGCTTATAGCCTGCCCGCATCTAATCATTGCATGTATACTCAATATTCTCAGTTTTACAATCAAATGCATGAAAACCAAAAATGAAGCCATTATTTACAGGTCCAACCCCCCGAAGCCCCTGTTTATTGTTTTCATTCCAAGGTCTCTGAACACAGGGAACTGCAATCTTTCCTTTGAGGCTGTGACTTTGTAGAATATCAAAAACAGTATACCCCGATCGTAAACAAATTGTTCCTACACGAAGATAACACCAACACATAAGTAAATGCCACCTTGATCTATAAAGCTCCAGCAATTGTGAAATGGTCTGTCATTTACTGTTAAACATAAAAAACACTGAAATGAGCATGTTAACTTTTTTCTTTAGCTTGGCACATATTTTATAAGCTGACTCCAGTTACAATGCAATAAATCTCTCACATAAGTAGCCATTTTTGTTTCCTTCTCCAAAAGGTAACATTTTAATGCAAAATGACAAAGGCAACACTTTCAAACTAAAACATAAGTCCCTGTATATCCTGCTTAACAAAATTTCTGGCAAGCAACAGCAAGTTTTAACACCAGCTTTTATTTAATAAATGCATATTTGAACATGTGTAGATCTGCAAAGTGTAATTATCTTGACTTGTCTAATGCCTGCTGGAGTTTTATATACTCCTTTTATCATTAATTCTGAGTTTTATATTTTTAGAAAATAGATCTTCATCAACTGCAATTCAAAAGCTAAACTTCTTTAAATGTAATTTAATTTAAATCAATTGTTGTAAAATATGCCTGAATTTGTAAAAGGTGGTAGAAGACTAAAGTAATTAAAGACTAAAGCTGCAGACCTTGAGACATGGGAATAAATTCCCTTAGTCCCAGTTTTCCATAGTCTGAATTATTGAGAATGTAATTCAGTTTCACTGTGTTAATGTGTCACTGCTGAAGCTATATTAATGTGTTTGCCCCCATTAGGACTACTTGCTGAGTTATCAAAACAAAATTAAATTTGTCAGAACATATTTCTAGCTGAACGTTAATTTCCATTCAAGCATGTAGACTGCTTCTTACACACTTCCTACAAATATCACACCTTTCATAGTGTAAACTGTACTGAAAACACTTGTGATATATTACGTCTGAAGTCACTATGTATTAAATAAAGCTGCAGAATTTACTAACATGTTAAACATGACTATATATCACAAATTAACTAATAGCCTTCTTTTCCACATAAGTATTGCATCCACCCATTTCTTGTGCTGAATGAACACCATTACTTAGAAATCTCCTGGTTCCATCCATAGAATCTTTTAAAACTTTCTAAAAGGTTAAAATGTTCTGTGTATCTGGCTGTATTGCAGTAACTGACTGGAATATGGTACAAATGTTCATAAAAAATGTGCCCTCCCTGCTGTTCTCAACTCTAAATCTACATAATAAATGTTTTGATACTGCCAATAGTTACTTGTCTTCTGATGGTATTGAAAAACATGTATCTTATGAATTATCTCACAGTGGGCATCACCAGAAAAGGGGGCATTTGGGGACCATGCAGTACCACCTAGTTAATATTTGTTAAATATATTTCTTTTGACCATACATAGTTCTGAACACCTACTCATGTCCTTTGATCCTGTACTCTTGCTGGGCCTAAACCTTTTCCTTTATGACAGGGTTTCCTGCAGAAAGGGACCACACAGATGGAGATCTGTACCTGTAGTTTGCTGACAGGATTGGCAATGCTGTCCCTTATGTGGTATAATCCTTTTGTCCCGGTCCCCTTCAATAAACACATCACATCGAATGATGTTTAAAAACCTTTATTAAACTTGCATAACATAGCTTTGATAACCAATATTTATTAATTACAACTGTACATAGTATAGCTGATTTTAATCATAGCATAAGCATCCATGTAATGTTAATCAGGACAGCGTGACCTCACTCATCCTGACCTAGTAAGTAGTATCCATACCTCCACTCACTTACTTTACTTATGAAGCAGTGTCCCACCACTCACTTCATATACCATTTATTGAATTACACTTCCAACCAAATAAGTTAGGACAGCGTGACCTTACTCATCCTGACCCAGTAAGCAGCTTCATACTTCTCAACCTAGAAACATAAAAAATCTGGACAAGGCCCATGAAAAATAGGTATAAATCTGTACGCTGATTAACATAAAATTTACATACACAATTATGTAACCCCACCCACTCCATTGGAATTGTGGGATACCAACTTTTAAACACAAACTGAACAAGCAACCAAAATATGATAATGAAACACAAAATAAGCAGAAGAACAACAGTGTTTTATTTATATTAATATCTAAATTTGTGCAAAACTAAATTGTATTTTACTGCAGCTGTCAGTCTGTGAGATACAAGAAACAAAATTATGTATTGCATCAAACATCACGTCAGTAATGGATTAAAATCAGCAGAAGCCAGAAGGCACAGATACAGCTCCACAGAATTAATTTAGTTATTGACTGCCGATATTATGGCTTTTTTGCCTCTCAATCTGTTACAGCAAGAAGTCTAGACAAAGCCACAAATGACATGGGGGAACAAACAAAGGCAAAGAAATACAGTGACACTTTTAAATACTGCTCTTCTAAACAGACTGCGCTGTGGACAGAACAAATTTTTTATAGCATAGCATGAATTCTTTGAAGGATGAAGTCTGAAAATCAAATGCAATGTCAGCTACCTGCCATTGTTTTCTGACTTCAGTTCAGTCCTCAGAGGTCTGCCACTGCTGCCAGTGATTTGCAAGAAAACTACAATTTTATGAGAAATTGACTCATAGCAAAAAGCCAAAAGCTTAATTTCTTTCTGTAGTTTCAAATATGAAACATTTCCCCCAGACCCCCACTAATCCCTTCAGTAGTATGTTTGCAAGTATGCACAAGCACCAAAATTAAACATTTCCCCCAGCGATCCATCCCCTCAGTAGTTTCAAGTATGCACAAGCAGCAAAATGAAACATTTCCCCCAGAGATCCATCCCTTCAGCAGATTCCAGGTATGCACATGCAACAAAATAAAACATTTCCCCCAGAGATCCATCCCTTCAGCAGATTCCAGGTATGCACATGCACCAAAATAAAACATTTCCCCCAGAGATCCATCCCTTCAGCAGATTCCAGGTATGCACATGCACCAAAATAAAACATTTCCCCCAGAGATCCATCCCTTCAGCAGATTCCAGGTATGCACATGCACCAACATGAAACATTTCCCCCAGAGATCCATCCCTTCAGCAGATTCCAGGTATGCACATGCAACAACATGAAACATTTCCTCCAGCGATCCATCCCTTCAGCATCTTCCAAGTATGTACAAGCAAGCACCAAAATGAAACACTTCATCCAGGCTCAGTTTTGATCAGTTTCTCCTTAATTCTCAATGTAAACTAAACTTTAATATGGTCATCTAACTCCATCACTTCAGTACTGCACTTATATATTTCTATCAATATCAGTATATTGCATCTAATTCTGTACAAACATTAAATAACTTACAGTACAAAATAAATACATTTCTGTAACCTAGACCCAAACCATATTTCTCAACTTTATTGCCTAGAAATTCAGGACAAATCAAAAATAATATGGAGAGTTGGGTGCCAAAATAAGGAGCAATTTTTGAATATTACTCTAATTAATTTTAAAAGCTAATAGAACAATATGTTTGGCACCAGCTTGCATTTTCTGAATAAGAAAAAAGATGTAATGTAATGTCTAACATTATTGACTGACTGCAATCGCCAGAAATTCAAAACTATTATGAGGTACAGGGCCAAAAGGAAAACTGGGGAAATTAAGAAAAATTCTAGACTGTTGAGAGGTATGACCCAAATTTTAAGATATTGTAATAATTATAATATAATATAACTCAATCATTATTTGCACCATCTTAAAACATTTGTTCCCCATTCACCAATCCTCAGAAAATCTAATCATAAAAGTCTATGCTCCAGCTTTATGTGTTTACTTCACTTTATTTTGCTAGAGGTCTGGAGTATGACTTGTGGGCTAGTTCTTTTACTAAAATGCTGGATACGTAGTACCTATGCACCAAGGTGTGTCATTTCTGAACAATTATGTGCTTTCGGGAGGTCCTTAGTTAACTACAGATTGAATACAAGTTCTTCAGCTTTAGGTGTTAGACAATTAGACTAAATGTATTACTAACTGTAACTCATTCTACAAACAGCATATTTTTGCAAGGTACATTTTGTTGTGGTTATTCCAAATGCTCTTCTTGTAAATAATGTGTTAGACTATTTTGCTTAGCATACACCTGTGACCTAAGCATTTGTATTTTTTTTCTGTCACTTGTCGTTTAAAATAAATATATCAGCATCTGAAGAGATGAAATGAAATATGTCTGTGTGAGAGTCATTTGTGGAAATTTGCCTCTGTCTCTGCCCATATAACTAGCTTGTAGCAGCTGAAGGGAGTCTTTGGGTAGACTAGACTACCTACAAATGAAACCAAGAAATAGAAAGTATTAAGAAAGGATACATTGCAAACTGCATCACACACCAATCGTGTCACCAGCCTTGCCTTTATGTATTTATCCCTCTTTCTCTCTTGGTGACATACAAACTTCCAGGGAAGACATTTTTTAATGAGTTAGTTGAGACCAGGAAAATATGCAAGCCACTAATGGAAGTTCAAAGTGTGTGTGTGTGTGTGTGTGTGTGTGTGTGTGTGTGTGTGTGTGTGTGTGTGTGTGTGTGTGTGTGTGTGTGTGTGTGTGTGTGTGTGTGTGTGTGTGTGTGTGTGTGTGTGTGTGTGTGTGTGTGTGTGTGTGTGCGTGTGTGTGTGTGTGGCTGGGTTGATGTCACCGCTCAAGATTACAGGCATCCTGGGCAAGCAACGGCAGCAGCAACAGTAGTTGCAAGTAAGAGATGGGAAATCAGCTGCTGCTTGAAGGGAGTTCAAGAGACCAGCTAAAGTGCAGAGCTATGGAAATTCAACAGTGCTTATCCAAAACTAATTTGTCTCAACTTCTCAAGTACCTACCAAAGCTGGATGCATGCATGTCCCGGAGGACTCTGATATGTGACAAGAGGAGGAGAACAGACGTGGTACTGACCTACTGTCTTTTCTTGAACCATGCTACCCTTTCTCCAGATAGCGAACAATGTTTGAGAAATGGCGGTGACCGGCAGAGGTGAGAGTAAAGCCCATAAAGTGTCTGAACAATCCTATGCAAATTCAGTTGGTGTGGTAATGCACCAGAAAACTTACCTGCTGCTGCCCTTTCTGAACATAGTAACGTTTCAGCTTACCTCCGTGCTACCAGCCAGAGCAAGCAATTCCATTTGAGTCTTCAATACCCTCTAAATAAAGTCCGTTCGAACCTTCTAACAGCTGAGCCCTTCTAAATAAATCCCTGCTGAGCATACCCTCTAAATAAAGTCCTTTCAAGCAACAGCCGAGCCCTTCTAAATAAAATAAAATCCTTGCTGAGCGAGCCTTCCTTTCCGGCTGGTTCGTTCCCACTTGCAAAGCATTTGAACCAGCCGGAAATACGTGCGCCGCAAGCTTAATTCTGACAGGCTGGGAGCCCTGTTGAGCTGATGTCATTGCACATGTGATGACATCAGCAAAAGCGTGAAAAATAAAAAAACAGTGTGAAAAAAATTAAAAAAAATAAAGAAAAAAAATCGGAAATGAAGGTGTGCTATTCGGGAATCGTGGCACCCCAGTATTTGGACCCCTAAACTTGGTAAAAAACGAGTAATTCGGGATGGTTGGGAGGTATGAGCAGCTTCCATCCCTCCACTCACTTACTTTACTTAGGAAGCAGCGTCCAATAACTCACTTCATATACCATTTATTGAATTACACCTCCAACCAAAATAAGCAGCATCCTTACCGCTGTTCACTTATATTTACCACTTATTAAATTAGACATCCAAACTAATAAGCAGCGTTCTTACCTCCATTTGCATATTTGTTGAAAGGAACATCCAACATCAGTGGGGGAACAGAATAGGGCAAGTCTGTCCCTCTTCTCCCCCAACCAGCCTGACCAGCCTGTTACCTCTCTCTCCAACCAAAATTTCAACAACCTAACCACCCATACCAAAAAGGGAGGGGGTGGTTCTCTAAACCCACTAGATCACTATCAGCAATCCCAAAAGCCCTGTCGTATGAACACCAAAAGCTGCCACTTGACTAAACTAACAGTTAAACCCAATGATCCTTTTCCAGTACTACAATAATAACCATATCTTTGCATAACTTCTGTATATTAACTTCTCACTCATTCCAACTACCAATATTAACCTCGTAATGAGCCCCGGGACATTACCTGCCCTAGGCAACACCAAAACATTATACCCAATGCCATGTGAAACCAGGCAAGGGTTATTGCCTACCATCGTCCTCACAGCAGCCCTATCTAATAAAGTCCAAAAGCAATCCTTCCGTCCCTCCACCTATCCAGTACAAGCATAGCACATAATGACCATCCTATCTTTTGTTAACCTCAAAACACTTTTGGAATGACTACATACAGCCATAACATAAATGCCACAGAAACTGAAACCCCTTGAACTCCATGACTTCTGTGACTATATCCCACATATTCTAAACCTCCACCAGCACTGCCATGCCTTAATGAGCAGTAAATGCAAATTACCTGAAAACTCATTGTGTACCACTCCAAAAACTAGAACCTCCACCCCAGCAGAATCCATTACCTTAGAGATCCACTTCCTTTAAGCCAGTAGCTGTAGCCCACTTAGCGTTCCCCCAGGTATGACCTCATTGCTCATCACCGTAGGAAGTGAGACATCTGCTACAAATCCTGGTTCCACCATCTGGGACCTTACTCAGTAATGCTACAGCAACTGGAATGCCCATCACTACACCATCATCTGCAAAAAGAGACAAAGTAAATGCATTAGCGAGTGTTCCACCTTTTACCCATTTGTTACACATTACCATGGTGGCATTCCTCATTTTGGTAATGAAAAGAAAAACAGTCAGTGCAACGAAAATTTTTGAGTCTTTCCATACCTTTGGCAGTACAGCAGATCATGGACCCTGCGGCGACATCCATGATAAATGACAGTGTTTACCTAACATAACAGGTTCTTATTAAATGATCGAATGCTAAAAATAGCGAATGCTCATTTTTCGAACCCAAATGCAAGAAACCACAGAATATCGAAGGATGGCTTAGCAAATTTTTTCCCAGGGAAAAAAATTGCTGGGCCGTTCTCCAGACTTTGCTGTTTTCTTCACTGTGGTCCGATCTCAGAGTTGGTATATTTAAGGTGGGGGGTGTGGGGGTACAGCTCCCACATGGGGGGGGTGTGGGGGCGAAGCCCCCCACTTTATGTTGCCTATACATTCTTTTTTTTTTTTGTATCAGAGAATTTTTTCCCTGGGGAAAAATTCGCTTATCAGTTCCTTCTACATTTTGTGGTTTCGTGCATTTGGGTTTGATAATAGATCATTCACTATTTCTAGCATTCAATCATATAATACGAACCCTAACATAATACCCCATAACATTACCAGACCTCCACTAGGTTTCAGAATATACCACCTGTAATTATTCTATCCTAACCTAACTTAAGGTGAAACAAACACCTATCTGTCTGTGAGACAGTGCTGTCCTATTCCACCAAACTGGTGCTGCAACAGAAGTCCTCTGAAGGATAGCTGTTCGGAACCAGCTGTCCAACATCCAAATAAACAATCTGCACCAACCTCACTCTTCTGATGGGCATGCAGCCTGTACAGTGAATGTCTATATAAGTACTCCAGTGCTTTGGTAAAAGCAAAAATGCATACGGTACAGCTGACAGGTTGAGAAAAAACCTGGACACTCTGCAAACTCTATGACCAACCCTTATTATAAAGAATGCTCTCATAGAAGTAACAGCTGCTGGAATAGGAGTCCCTGACTTACCAAGCCTTCCAAAGGAAATGGAGTCACTGCTAAGCCTTATCCCTACCACATAACTCAATACACATGAAAAATCAGTATAATGCCACTACCACAAAGGTTCTAGGATCCCCCATATTAGGACTTCCAACCTCAGCCCTATCAACCCTAAGGCCAAAGGCATTCTGCAAAAATCTATACAGTGGAGAGGTATGGGATGCTAAGCTCCCAGCTCTTATTTACCCCCCCCCCCCAAGTAGTGCAACCCACTCACCTGTACTCCCAATCCTTCCCCAACCCCATTATGGACAGCACCATACCACACATGCTCACAACAACTGTTAGCCACAAGCACCTCCCAGTCATCAGCGCCCTTACAATCACTACAAAATGAAAGACACCTACCATGTGTAAACAATGCCCTGTCCACACAATTACTTGCCAAGCCCTTAAAAGAAGACATCTGGAAGTCTGAAACTGAAACATTAATCACAATTATAACTCAATCATTAATGAGCAAACAGGGGACAAGCTTATCGAAATAAATGCTGTAAAGTAGTCCCTGATTCATAACATGCCTAAACTGTACATTAAACAGAAAGTATAAAGAATATGTTCTGATATCTCATTAACAGACAATAAGTGAGATTGTGTTCATGCCAAAATGTGATCCCTTACCCAGCTACACTTTCCTAAACCCCTTAAGACCCTCCCCCACCCTTACCTCATTTCCTCCCATTCATCCCTCCTTCCCATTTAACACTTTCATCCTCCACCCCCACTCTCTTAAGTCCCACTAATATATTTATTTAACCCCCTCCTGAAGATGTCCCTGGACAAATTGGTTTGTTACCACATCTCATTAATCTTTGGTAAATATTTTGTCATGCACCTCACCCTTCATCCTGCTGACATCCCTCTCAAACTTTGAGCCTTAAAAATCATAATGCTAGCTTTTAAAAATCATAGCAGATTAAGGAGAACATTGTTATTTTTATAACAGAATGTATTCAGATATTTGATTTCAAATAATTAATGATACTGAATCTTTGTACAGGCTTAGTTCATGTAATAATGTATGTTTTCTTAAATAGGTATAACTTCCCTCAGAGAACTAGTAAATCTTGGAGGAGCTAACCTAAATCTGTGGACAAAAATCATAGCACTACGCATAAATCATAGCAGTTGAAAGGTGTGCCTGTTGACTATCACCAGATGAAATGCTGTTTCCAGTGGGAGAGAATGCTTCTGAACTCTCATGGAACAGCTAGAATGCCCTACATTTCTTGGCAATGCTATGCCTCCCAGAGTCCCTGATCCATTTCTCCCATGTTGTGCTACTGTGGCCAGACGTTTCCAAATCATCACCTTATGTGGATGATCTGACATTGGCTTTTCACCTTCATTCTCCCTGGCCAGTTACTCAAGCACATCAGACACTAAATTACCCTAAGTTATTTAGGGTATACTCTAAACCAATTCCTCCATACCAGCACAAACAGCACCACCTACTTAATACGTAAACAAGGTATGACATATCCCTACTATACTGGTCATTTTCATAATACACAGGTGATCCATTTAAAACAAGTACAGTGTAAATGATATGTTATGTTTCACAGACAGAGCCTTAAACTCGATAGCTGTCCAACACCATTTTATAGTACTGCTTGATTAGCTTTAATTAGATGGTTAAACACATTTGGGTAGGCACTGTCTACTTAAAATCTGCTGAAAGTCACAGGGTCTGCAAGTCTAGACTGCCAAAATAATTCCAGGATGAAGACTGCCGGCAGCTCACATGTTTAATTGTGGAAGTTTATTTTCTACCTTCTTTTAGGGAAAAGTGAATACAGATCTCACTGCTTCTTTAAAATATATAGTTTGGCAGGTAAAAAGTAGTTCTGCATCAAAATGCATTACAGGAAAGTGCTAACAAAAATACAATGAACCAAAGTTTATCAGATTAACAGATGTTTTAATGCTAATACTCTATGCAGCTAATGCAGTCTAAAAGGGCTGTGATGTGACATGCACTCCATTGAACAATGTAGATCTATACTTCAGTCTGAATCTTATAAGCTGCATTAGCAGGACATCCTGACATAAGGTCGACCATGTTCTTCCCCATTTTAGCCTGTTCAAATGTTGCACAATATCTTTTGTATGCTCCTTTTTGTTATTGTGAACTTGGAGCAGTTTTCCTTTGTGGAAGAAACTATTCTAATCGGGCAGGTATAAAGACAGCTGTTATCATATTCAGTGACAATTTTAACCTGTTATATGCTGGCAAATTTTGTACCACCCATGTATGATAATATATTTAAATAGATGATATAACATCCATGGAATACCAAGCTCATATTGCAAAAAAAAAAAAAAAGTATATCTGACTTAAAAGTGTAACACTGGTCTGATTCTTTCACTGGCAGTTATCTTAGGCTGAGATAGCTGAAGAATTCCATCGTATGATTTGATGGACAGTACAACATTATGAATATAGAACATATGTAATGCTAATCATATCATAAATATAAGGCAAATGCATAAACCTACAGAGAAGGTATAAAGCAGAAAAAAAAAAAAAAAAAAAAAAAATTAATCCTTGTTTTCCCGCCTTCCTCGACTAGTTTAGACCAGTATACAGGCATTGCTGTATTCTGGGCTGTGGTGTAGTTCCTGTGTTGTCCATTACCTTACTTGGATAGAAGGAAGTTTCTTTGCTCATCAGTGGGAGTGGGGAGCCTTGAGCAGCCTACCTGTCCTTGGGGGAAGTGACCTCAGCACAAGAAGCTGTAGTAATTGGTTGTTTGGGACCATTCCTAGCTCTTTTGTAGTTCACTGCTTAAAATCCACGTTTGCACGGCTTTGCGCGGTCGTGCTCATAGCGCAGCGCCGGTTAAACTTTTTCTGTCTCCGCCAAGTCTGCTCTTCAATTTTTCCCTTAGAACTGTTCTACTTGCAATCTAAACAGCCTATACTCTATCTGAAAAACTCAGCACTTGCTCCTAAAGCATTTTTTATACAGGTAAAGCACTCTTAAACAAAAGAAAGTACTTCATTCACCTAAATTCTGTTGAGTACCCATTTCCCTATAGGTCCTTTCTGACTCAGTTACACAGCAATCTTTTTCACTATTTCTAGCATGTCGAAGGGTCAGTTGCTGGCGTCCTCTCCTGTTCAGCTGGTGAATCTGGGAATCTTGAGGCAATGTTACAATTGCCTCATGTACACAGACAACCCTTTCCTCCTCCCAACAAATACAAATATATGCGAGAGATGCAACTATATAGCCAAACTGGAGGCTGAGCTCTCTCAATTCAGTACTGGCAAGACCAGTCAGGAGGAGAAGATAACCACGCACACCACAAACCCAGTCTCACATAGAACTATCACAACTGCAAACCAAACACATAAACACACAAAAACATACTCGGAGGCGCTGATTAAAAATCTACCAAAACAACAGAGGCCTCCAAAGCAGACATCCAAGCAACCACCACCTCAAGACATAGCACATGCAACACATAGTTCACAAAGTCAGTGTGCTAAACAGTCACAGCCCTTAAGGCCAAAAAACATGCCAGCCACACTTGTAATAGGTGAATCTATAGTCAGACACACTGACGTCCCGCTCACCAGACTGAACAAGGAAAAGGTCACAGTAAGCTGCCTGTCGGGAGCTAGAATCCGCCACATAACACAAGCACTCAGGTCACTCCACAGCAAGTACAAATATGACTTAGTCATTGTACATGCCGGTGTGAACGACCTGAGACGTACCTCCCTGGACTACATGAAAAGAGACATAGAGGAGCTCTCTGATTATGTAACCCAGGCCGGTATGACTCTGACCCTGTGCAGCATCTTACCCTCACCAAGAATGATGCCACAGTACAAAGACAAAATGATCAGTTTTAACAATTGGCTTAATTACTGGTGTCATTCTAAGGGGATCCAATGTCTGTCTGCTTGGGATGACATGCTTGATAAGCCACGCTGCTTCGCAAGGGATGGCTTGCACCTGTCACCCCTGGGCTTCCGGATATTGGCCAAGGCTCTTGCCACCCCCATAGTGCCTTTTTTAGGCAAGGCTCAAATGACAAACCTACCTCCCTAGAAAACACAAGTGGAAAAAAACTAAGGGTAATGCTGCTCAATGCCAGAAGTCTAAACCTCAAGATGCACGCCCTCCTCAGTATGGAGAACATTGATGTCTGTGCAGTGACTGAAACCTGGTTCAAGGCTCCTGAGAGCACCCCAGCACTATCAGGTTTTACCTCATATCATGCTTTCCGGCCCCAAAACTTGGACCGAACCACAAAAGGAGGGGGAGTATCCATTTTCATCAAAGATACCCACACCTCCAGGTTAGTGGCAATGCACGAAGCAGCGGAGACCATCCAGGTGCAACTAACCATAGGCAAAACTGCCTTACAGTTTGTAGCATGCTACAGACCACCCTCTCAAACTCAGGAACCCCACACAGCCTTCCTGAAAACACTGGAGAGTATGAATGTCCCTCCAAATACCATCATTTTGGGAGACTTCAACTACCCAAACATAGACTGGGAACATTACTCAAGCCCCAACACCCTAGCCCAAAGGTTCCTAGAATTCATAAACTCAAATGCAATGGAACAACTAGTCACCATTCCCACAAGAGGAGATAATATACTAGACCTGATCATCACAAACATGGGGACAAAATGCTCCACACCGGAAGTATATCCCTCTTTGGTAAGATCAGACCATAAATTAATCTCACTGGAAATCCACATCCCGTCCCCACCCCCTGCACAAAAGACCACAGTGAAGAACTTCTCAAAAGCCAACTTCACACTTCTTAAGACTAAAGTGGTATCCTTCAAGGCCCCTGGGCCAGTGGAAACCACAACCCACACTGCTGAATCCTTTGCAAATGCCTTCTATGGGCACCTTCAAGAATGCATGGATCATGCAATCCCAAATAAAACCAAGACCCATTCCCCAAAGGCAGGCGCCCGGTCTGGTGGACCCCAGCCATAAACAAACTTTACAACAGGAGGAGGAAGCTACTACATGGCAGAGCAAAATCCCTAAAAGGGAAGGCATCTCTGATCAGTACTAGCAAAAAACTACGATCACTCATAAAATCATCCAAGGCCAACTTTGAGAGAAAAATCGCAAAAGACACAAAAGACAATCACAAGGCCTTCTTTAGCTATGTTAGAAACCTGGGTGGAAACTCCCAGATATGCTCAGAGCTAGTCCAAAATGACACAAAATACACTGAACCCACTGACATTGCCAACATTCTGGCAGACAGGTTCAGTGCAAATTTCTCCTCCCCCTCCCCCCGAAAAGGAGAAATAACTATCCCAGCAGAGTGTAGCCTCCCTAACATCTCAGATGCCCAGGTGAGAGCCGCCCTCTCTAAAGCTAAAAACACAGCATCAATGGGACCGGATGGTGTCCCGGGCTGTGTGCTACATGAACTCCAAGAGGAACTAAACCCACACATAAGGCTGCTGTTTAATCTTAGCCTTACTACAGGATACGTACCCAAAGAGTGGCGTATGGCAAAAGTGGTCCCACTTCACAAAGGCGGTGCTTTTACGGACCCTGGAAATTACCGCCCCATAAGCTTGACGAGCCTGGTCTGCAAAGCTATGGAGAGGATCATTATGGAACACTTAAACAAAGACATTGGGGGCCTACAGACATTGGATCCTACCCAATTTGGCTTTGTCAAGGGCAGAACCTGCCTTTTGAACTTGGTTGACTTTTTTGAAACAGTCACTAAGGCCATTGATGAGGGTAAGGCAGTTCACACAGCCTACCTTGACCTTGCAAAAGCCTTTGACACAATACCCCACTCGGGCATCATAGACAAACTCACCAGCTTAAATGTAAACCCATATGTCACAAGATGGGTTGCAAACTGGCTCAAGAACAGAACCCACAGGGTCAGAGTTGCTGGAGCTATGTCAGACTCTAAGCAGTCACAAGCGGTGTCCCACAGGGCTCAGTCCTGGGACCCCTCTTGTTCGGCATTTATTTTTCCGAGGTACAGGCAAACATAGGAGGATTGTGGCTGACAAAGTTCGCAGATGACTGCAAACTGGGCGTCATAACTGATACTCCAGCGGACACAAACATCCTTCAGAGAGGCCTCATAGAAACGGATAATTGGTGCCAGAGCCATGGCCTTAAGCTGAACGCCAAAAAATGTATAGTCATACCCTTTGGGAAAAACAAGGTACCGACAAATTACCACATAGGTGGTAATCCATTAAGTACGGAAGAGGTAATCAAGGACTTAGGGACCCAGGTTGACAGTAACCTCTCATTTGACACTCACATTGCCAAAGTGGTTAGGAAGACCTTCTATATTGCCTACCTTATCATGAAGGGTTTCACATCTAGATCAAGAGAGGTCATTGTGCCCCTGTACTCTTCTCTTATCAGGCCAATGATTGAGTACAATGCCCCATTTGGGATGTATCTCACCCGACACCTGCAGCAGTTGGAAAGACCCCAAAAGTTCCTTACCAAGAGTTTAAAGGGTCTTAAACATATGTCATATGCTGCCCGACTGAAAAAACTCCAGCTCTATTCAGTCGCATACCGCCTACTCAGAGGTGATCTGTGCCTGACGTACAAGGCCATGTCCAATCCGGAATTAATGGACATGCTCCACCTCAGAAAATCCAAATCCATCAGAGCCACGAGAACAAGAGACTTAAACCTCAACACAGAAATAAATAGGACGCGCTGGAGGGACAGATTCATAACCCAGAAGCTCCCTACACTCTGGAACAGAATCCCAGTCCATGTTAGGCAGAGCCCCTCACTGACTCTATTCAAGAGAAATCTTGACGAGTGGATGGGAGATCGTAGGTTTACCCCGGGAGTCATCTCTGTGTCACTACTAGACAGAGGCACAGTAAACTAAACCCTAAAAGGGCGTAGTATTCTCATCCTAAGGGGTGGTGAAAGCCACACACACTCTGGCTAGGCTTATAAATGCCCTAGGGCAGATAGCCTAGTACGAATCTATGAACCTATGAACCTATTTCATCTGCTCTGGTCCCTCTGACTGCAGTGATGGACTCTATCATCTACTCTGGTCCCTCTGATTGCACTTGTGGACTCTAGCAGCGATTCTTAGACATCAGAGTTCACAGCTTCAGAGATTCAGTTAGCAAGCCTATGACCTACTGACATTCTAGAAGTGTAACTTCCATATCCTCATTTATATTTTCTACTCTTCATATATGATTAATATTGGTTCTGAAAAGTGTTAAAGACAGACAATTTATAAGTGTAATTAGAACCTTATTCCATAATCTAGAAGGATATGTAATTTATGATTCATTATCTGTGACCCTTTAAATGAAGGATATGCCTAATGTACTGCACTTAGGTGAGAAACAGGCATATACCTTTTAATAAATGAAGGGCTGGGAATATCCATTAGTTGGTAAGCACTGTAGCATGGGACAAATTACATTTACAGGTGGAACTACACTGGGGTCTTTTGTGGCATGTGCCCCAGATGTAACATACTTTGCCATAGTGAGTGCCCCAGGTTAAAAAAAATAATCTGTGCCTATGTATAACTAGTCAAACTTAAGCAGGGTATTTTGGCTTTAGCACTCAGAATTACCTCAGCTTTGCTTACACTTACTCAAGCACACACACATATATGCACATACATCCTCCAGGCATTTATTTTATTTATTATTTTACATTTGTTGACCGGGTTAGTCCGACTGAGCTAATAGCCCTTTTTCAGCAGACGCCAGGGGAGAAAGGCTCCACAGAGTTACAATTCAAGGTAATATAAGCAATAACTCAGAAAACATATAAAAAATAAGCAATAACTCAGAAAACATATAAAAATAAAGAAAAACTTATATTGAATGCAATAATAAACAAAATTGTACAAGTTAGATAATAATATGGCAATACAAATGCAATAACAATAAGAGTGAGTAGAGTCACAGGGTGAGTGCAAGAGGGTGATGCACAGACAGGACCAGTTCCTTTTCAAATATTCTTTGGTAGCTGTTTTGAACTGGCTGGGTTTTTTTCATAAACCTGATTTTCCAAACTGAGGAGACAATAGGATGATAAAATGCACAAGACAGTAAAAATATGAGTAACCTTAATAATAGCTACGGTAATATATCACTGAGTAGAGGAGCTCTGCTCTGACAGTAGATATTAGCCAGTTGCTGCTGGAGTTGCAAAAGTATCTTATCATCTGATTGGCTGCTATAGTGATACCATTAGGCATCTGTGCAACTATCTGGTTGGATACTAAAGAAAGTGTATGTAAATTTAGAAAAAGCATGTTCAGCCTGAATCGGTGCAAATAATATATTTGTGTAAGGGAAATGTTACATGTATTTAATTTTTAAACAGAAAACATGCGGCTTGTGAAGATGTCAATGACTTTAACAAGTACTCAAGTTTGTCACAGCAACAGGACCAAATACAGAAAACAGGACAGTGGTGAAAATGCCTTATTTTCTTTAAATAGTTCTGAGTAAAGCATATAATTAAAGTGAATTTAGTTATATGTACAATCAAGAAACTTATCGGATTATGCATGTGAAGCCACCGAAGTAAAACAAAATGCTATTTTAAAATATAAATTAACTGTTTTTCATTGGTTTTGTTTATTGACAGTGTTTTGTAAAGTTCACGCAACCTGTAATCACCTTTGGTTTTGACATAATCAAAACCAGCTATATTAGCGGCGATGATGCCATTACATCTAAATGAGTCCACATTAGCTGTAGCTCGAGCAAGAGAAAGCAAACCATGTGAAGAAGCTTCAAACAGATGAAACTAAAAAAATAAAAACAAAAACTAACAAAAAATAGTCACTTTTGCACTGGGGGAAGAAGCCCCTGGGCCCTCAATGCTGGGGATTTGCCTGACACACCCATCTCTTTTATATATATTCATTACAGGATCACACGACCTCACAGAAGATAGAAACTCCCAAAATCTTTGAAGCACTGCTGCCGCATTAATACAAACTGCATTACAGTGATTCTCAACTGAAAACAATGGCTGATGAGTTACAGTGCAAGGAAGGAGACATGACAAGCTTAAACTTTTTCCAATTTATACCTGACTAACGGTAAGGGAAACTGGTAGAGATTATAATCTCATGTTGCAAAGTTTTATAGTGTTGCAAAGTAACAGAATGATGTTGCTTAAATCTACAGTGATATATTCAGTATTTTATGCTTCAGCCACGTTTTCAACATTTGGCCTTTTGGCAATAAAGATTTTGCAGCATTTTTTTTCTGAACTACTGTGCATTGAATAAAAAGCTCATTTGCTAATCTTTCTCCTGTTATGTTCATTCCATGCTATGCATATTAGCTGTACTTTGTTTTATGCATACATTATACTGATTGGCTTAACGGGCTGTTTGCAGCTCCATTTATTTAGTGGCCAAAGTCATATCTTAAAAAAGACTAGTTTGGATTTGTCTGTTTATAAAGTTAACAAACACTAAGTAAACAAAGTAAAAGCAGAGCATCAGAGAATGAATGCAAATGTTTCCTGGATTACATTATGGCTGGTTAACAGCACAAATGAGCAACACACAAATAACAGAACAAAAACAACTGTCTGCATAAATAAGTAATATACAAAATGAATAAATCACAAATCATTAACAGCTTCTCTCTCAGTATCAGTAAAAAAAAAAGCTACAAAGCCCAAATCAAGCATCATCTGAACAGTGGTACTGTTAGAGAAAGGATTTTTATTAACATAATGTTAAGGGTTAGTGTTAGGGGTAAGGGGAAAGCAGGGTTAGTACCAGAGTTGGACCCAGCACTAAGTGACTTACGCAGTCACCTGGGGCCCACTAGCTTGGAGGGGCCCCTGCTGGCAGAGAGGGGGCCCATTGGCTGGGGGGCTGCCACAACATTTACTTTTTTAATTAAAAAAAAAAAAAAAAAAAATATATATATATATATATATATATATATATATATATATATATATATATATATATATATATATGTACCTGAGTCCTTCTTTAAGGGCATTCCTCTTTAAGAATGCCCTTTGTATCTGTACATCAATACACTCAGTTGTTGCTTGGTTTCTTCTGTTCCACATTCTGCGTACAAATTTTAAATATTAGATGTTTCTTGCTGCCTGTTAAGCATGACTGATCAACGTTCCATCCATCAGTGAGTACCGCCTGGATGTGGAAATAGACTTGCTGCCAAGCACAGATGATGAACAATATTTGTGACATTGGCAAGGGGTGTGTGTGTGTGTGTGTGTGTGTGTGTGTGTGTGTGTGTGTGTGTGTGTGTATAGTGACACTGGTAAGGTGTGTGCGTGTGTGTGTGTGTGTGTGTGTGTGTGTGTGTGTGTGTGTGTGTGTGTGATAGCAGGTTAGTTAATTTGCTCAGGCTCAAACCCTGTACCATTCCCTACTTAGGGATGGCAGGTTAGTTAAGTTGTTCAGGTTTACACCCTGTATATTGGTTATAGGAGATAAGAGCCTGAATCCTCTACACCAACTATTCAGCTGTTAATCCCGCAAACCATATCAACCTTTACAGTTTCTCACAATTCATCCAATCAAGCACTAGACTAGGAAATGCAAAAATCAAAGAGAACCTCCTAGACTGGATCGTAATAAATAAGACCAGCACCTCTTACCAAGCAGGCATCCTCTCGGACTCCCTAAGCGACCATCAACCCACCTTCTTACTAAAATTCAAAACCCAGGCCGACCCTACCCGATATTACAAACAACCCGTAACACAAAAAACTTTGACCCCAACAAATTCAAACTCGAACTAAAGCATCATAACTGGAACATACTAAAAGTATTACCTCTAGAAGAAGCAGTAATCCATTTCAATAACACTTTCCTAAAAATCCTAAATGCCCATGCTCTTGCCTGGACCGCTAAACTCAAAATGAAAACAGCCCCCTGGCTTATCAGAGAGACTAAAAATAGAATATTAGAAAGGAACAAAGCCTGGTATCACTGGAGAGCCACAAAAACCGCAGCAGCTAAGGAACAATTCCAAAAACCTAGGAGTGCGATAAAAAAAACAGTTCTCCTAGATAAAAATAATTACTTCCTACAGCTACAAAACAAGCATCACAGCAACCCCAAGAAATTCTGGGCAGGAATAAATAAGCTAATTCACCCTGGCAGACCCTCTGCCCCACCTCTAACCTCCACTAGTGAAATCACAAATATACCAGACACATTTAACAAATACTTCATAGAAACTATTTCTAATCTTGTTCAAAAACAGCCCACATCCACCACCACTAATTACCCAGAACCTGTAGATAGACCCAAAACAACCTTCTAATTTCAACCCATCCCTACCAACTATGTCAAAAGGTTGCTATACAGACTTAAACCTACTACACTAGCAGCTGATGGAATACCCGCTGAATACCTTCAGTTGGCTGCCAATGAACTTGCCGTCCCTATATCCATCCTTCTAAACAAATCTATCTCAGAAACCTCAATATCACCCATCTGGAAGACCTCGTATATTATCCCCCTCCATAAAGACAGTACCTCCACCAACCTCACCAACTATCACCCCATAGCCATCTTGCCTCCACTAGCTAAAATACTTCAGAAATGTATACACCACCAGCTTATGCCATACCTGCTTAACAACCAACTTCTCTCTCCTACCCAACATGGATTTTGACCTTCTCATAGCACAACCACTGTCCTACTCTCTTTTACAAAGCTCATCAACCAAAACAAACACACAGGCAGTCTAACTTCTGCCATATTCTTGGACCTATCAAAGGCCTTTGATATGGTCAACCATCTTAAACTAGTACAGGCCCTTACTGGCCTTGGCCTTAATAACCAAGCATTAGCTTGGTTTCAGAACTATTTACAAGGAACACAACAAGCAGTTTGGTGGGACAACAACCTGTCTACACTGCTGCCCATCACCACAGGAGTCCCACAAGGTTCCATTTTAGGTCCCCCCCCATTATCCATTTTCACCAATAACCTCCACAGCATCTGTCAAGATGCAACAGTTATACAATACGCTGACAACTCAACACTTGTCTGTTCAGCCAATGATCCTCAGAAACTCCTCTCTATGACCCAAAAAGCCTTCCATACCACTGAAAACTGGTTTCTTAACAAAAATCTAATACAAAATCCCCCCAAAAAACAAACTGTTGCTATTTACACGTAACAAATATACCACAATATCCAACCCATTTAATATTCTGACCAGGGATGGGACTCTCATCTCCCCAGATACTCACACTAAATTGCTAGGAGTGACCATTGACAATAACCTCAAATATGATCAGCATATAAATCAAACCATTAAAAATATCCACAAAAAACTGGGCAGTCTATATAAAAATAAACCATTTCTAACACAACCTGCTAGGATTACAATTGCTCAAACTCACCTCTTTCCACACAGCTTTATGCCTCACCCATTCTCACCAACTTACCCTAAACTGAAACTGTCAAACTCAACACCTGTTACAATCAAATTGTAAAATTTGCTACCAGTGCCCCCTACTGACCCCACCATTGCCATTGCCTAAAACAACTTGGCTGGCTTGAATTCCCTAATCTCCTAAATTATCATCAACTTTTCTTTGCCCATAATCTCATACTACTTGCAGACAAAACTCCAGCTCTGGCCAATCTACTAGAACTACAAGCTAAAACTAGACAACTTCACTCTAGCAACAAAACATTTATCAAGATCACCATGACCAACACAGCAACTTCTTCCCTAACTACATAGGCAACATTTGGAACACCCTACCTACTGCTATTACTTCAGCAGGCTCAGAGATTACATTTAAAAGACTCCTGAAAGAAGACCTAAAGCACACATGGATATGCACGTGTTGCCCACCTGGCTGACCCCCCCCCACCCTCTCCCTTTACTCTTGCCCTCTGACTTCAGCTTCATCGACAAAAGAATGCAACTTCTCTAGCTTCCTTTCAGTTCCACCTCTAATTCATACCCCTTAGTCAATACCCATATGTCACTGCTAGGGCAATCTGTTATCTATCCACTACACTTTTCTCTTTACGCCTCTTCTCTTACTCTACTTAAGCTACTTACTCGTCCTGCTTTTCTTACTTATCTTGTTATCCAGTTTCACATCTCTGTCTGTTCTCCTTATACTATACTACCTACTATGTCTAATCTTTGCTCTGTTTGTTGCTATACTCCCTACTGTGGCTAACTTACTCACTTGGACATGCTCCACTTAAAGAAATCCCAATCCCTCCGAGCTACACACTCTAGGGACCTAAACCTTGTCACCACAATAAACAGAACATGCCAGAGGGATATATTCCTGTCCCAGAGATTTCCCATACTCTGGAATAAACTATCTATCTATATCTAACAAAGCTCTTCATTAGCACTTTTCAAGAAAAATCTTGATGATTGGATGGGAAATAGGAAATTCGCCCCGGGGATCACTTCTGTGGCTCTGCTCGACAGTGGCACAGGAAAATAATATTCTTGGGTAGCAAAAGCCAGGGTACCTTTTTGGCTGGGCTTGTATAGACCCTAGGGCCGATAGCCTAGTACCTACCTTTGAACCTATGAACAAGTGAACTGTATAAAGCAAAAAATGCAACCCCTACTAACAATGTTCACCATTATGTAATGCCTCAACATAAAACTGTAAAAGATGTGTTCAATCTATGTAAATATGTTAAATCTTAAGCTTCAATGCTATGTTACTAGTAAATGTTAAGTCTGGTACTATGTAAATTTGAATGCTTCTGTATACACCTTATATTTTCCTTAAAATTTAACTGTGGAGCTTTTCTCCCCAGGCCTCCGCTGAAAATGGACATGCATCAAGTCAGACTTTCCTGGTCAACAAATGTAAAATAAATAAAATAAACTGCATAAACTGCTGTTTTAGTGCATTTTCAAGGAATTAAGTTTCAGTATGTTTTCAAGGAATTGTGAGCATCACTGTATTTTCAAGGAACTTTGAGCTTCAAAGGAAGCAAAGTTTACTGCTGTTCATACTAAGTCTGTTTCCAATGGACAACTGCTCTGTTTAGCAAATGATCATCACTATCATGTTAATAGAGTTTGAACACAGCATTAATAGCATAACAGGCATCATATTTGTTTTTCCTAGGTCCATATGTGTTTACTAGGCTAACGACCATAGGGGCCTTTTTAATCATAGCCATACATCTCAAATCTCTGATAAGTTCTGATACACTTGATAAGTGTAAGCATGGGCCTGGGAGATGAACCATTTAGAGACATAGATGCCAAACCAGGGATGAATTTCCAGTTTCCCATCCAATTGTCCAAGTTGCACTTGAATTGGGTTAGGGAGGAACTCTCCTTCACATAGATGGGGAAGGTGTTCCACAGATGGGGCAGTCTCTGGGATATATACCTATCTCTCCAGCATGTCCTGTTTATATCATAGGCAAGTTTTGAGTCTTTAGAATGTGTAATTCAGGTGCTATTATTTTGTGGATATGTAGGAGGTCCATTAGAGTGGGGTCTGACAATGCTCTGTATGCTAGACATAGATCTCCCCTCAAAAGAATACAGGGATAGGGCCTTGAGGCAGTCTTCATAGAACATTTTACTTACATCCTGTATTCTTTTAGTGAGGAGCCTCTGTGGATGTTCCAGTTGTTGGATATGCCTGGTTAGGTACATACCAAGGGGGCCATTGTACTCAATGACAGGTCTGATGAATGCTGAACACAATGGAGCAATGACTTCCTTGGACTTAGATGCCATATCTTTGTTTATAAGTCACACAACATAGAATGATTTCCTCACCACTGTAGACAGGTGATGGTCAAAGGTTAGATTACTATCTACGTGTGTGCCTTTTGATGCAAAAGACCTTGTTTTTTACTTCCACAGCATGTAAATGGATTGCTGATAATATGTTGTACTTTAAGAGGAGGTGGGAGTGCTACAATCCTGAGTGTGTCTTCCTTTAGATGACATGCCTAGTAACTATGAACCGGTTGTCAGTTTGCCATTCATTCCCTACTGCAATATTACCAGCTTACCAATTTTTAGTTTTATTTTTTAATGTAAAACAGGCAGTTTATTCTTCAAGGACAGCAGGCACTGAATTTGAAGATGAAACACTGGAATAAAGTTGTTTGCTAGCAGCAATTTCTTCGTTAGTTACAGATCTCTTTAATGTGGAATTATTCAGAGTACTTTTACTTATGCAGAGTTTGTGCATATTGACTGATATTGGTAGACTGTAATGACAGATGTTTGAGTGGCCTTTTTTGGTTGAAATGCTCTGTAATGGGCAGTTTTGTCATTATTGGTTCATACATTTTGTTTCATTGCTTACTGGAAAATTGTTCAAAACTACAAATTTAAAACACGCTCTAACAAGTGGTGTTGTATTATACAAGATATATAATTTAATAAAATCAGGAAGGTGAATCAAAGGACACATACATGCATGCTTGGTCCTGAAAATGTGTACTATGGGTCTATGGTTTGATGACAGCCCAAAAACAAACTTCATCTACCAATGGCCAAATGCATTTTCTTTGAATGTGAGCTACAATTCTGTTTTCAATGAATGCGAGTTTCAAAGGCAAAGAAATTTACTGTTAATGCTAAGTCTGTTTTCATTGTGACACTGTTTTTATTTTAGCAAATGTCTATCAGTGCTTGTTCTATAAAATTTAAAATGAAATTTTTAAATTAAATCCAAATATATGTAATTACTGCAGAAGTAAAGAAGAAACCAGCATGCACACTGAGAAGTTTGAACAGTGTTTATATTAACTGGGAAGACATATCCAGCTAATGCAACACTGGAATGGCTGCAGTGGGGGTGGGGACTGGAAGGGCTGCTGTGTGTGTGGAGGGGCTGATCCATTACCCTGTCTAGGGCCCATTTGACTATGATCTGTCTCTGGTTAGCATACACAAGGATGTGGGGGATCTTTACCAACTACTTAAAGTGCTTATTGAAGAGGACAGCCAAGGTGGTGCAGCAGTTAGTGTTGCCTCCTTACAGCGAGAGGTTCTCTGGTTCAATCCTCGGCTGGGGTGTCTTCTGTGCAGAGTCTGCATGTCCTCCCTGTGGTCGCGTGGGTTTTCTCCAAGTGCTCTGGTTTCCTCCCACATCCCAAAGACATGCTGTAGGTGGATTGGACACTCTAAATTGCCCCTAGGCATGAGTGCATGTGTGTGCCTTCTGTGGAAGGTTGGGTGCTGGGCTGGCAACTCAACACCATAAACTCCACTGTCAATCATGAGCGGACAGGTGATCCGCTGTGGTGACACCTAACTGGGAAAAGCCAGAAGAAGATTGGAGAAACAAAGGTGTAACCTGGATCATCAGATTTATGAATTTTCCAAAAGTTATGCAGCCCGTATGTGGGCAGACTGTGCAGAATAACTATCTATGCTTTCACACTCTTTTATGTTTTAGGAAGAAAAGGACAGTTTTAACATTACAACATAACTTAATAGGTATCCACTTATTATACATCTAAGCTCTTGAAAAAGATCTGAAAAAAGATTGGAGTATCATAAGTTGGTCCATAAACATTTACAGTTATCAAGGGGTTATTGCCCACTGTGACCTTACAAAGAACCCATCTACCCCTTTATCTTTGTGAGTCACTAATACACTTCATTCCACTCTGTCACTTAAGCAAATAGCTACCTTTCTTGTAAATGACTTTTATGAGTTATATGTTGTCAACTTATTACAAACATTTTTCAAACAAATAATGTGCTTCCCTGCAATTTTTGTTTCCTGTATAAACACAATGTCAGACTGATATTTGTTTAGCAAATTTTTCAAAACATTGCTTTTAAGCTTAGAACTGAGTCCTGTATTACTGAACCCTCTAGCATTTAGAGCTAACATTGAAGCATTATTTAGTAACAGCTGGGAAACAGTCAATTATAAACAATTAACAAGATACTAGAACATGAAAAGAAAAATGCTAATAAATTACGTCACCCGCAAAAGCCTCACAGGTCAGGCAAACTGCTGCATGAGCGGGTTGTAACTAGTAAACTGTCAGTAAGTTCTGAACAAAGTCTATTCATTAAGGTGCAAAATTTACTAATATGCAAATCCTATACACTGCAAGAACTAGAGCTATTCTCTTCAAGACAGTAATTATTTAATTAAAATCATTAGTGCAAAAACATTTTTCACACTGCACTGTTCTGCCCCTTCTGGTATTTTCCCCAGAAGGTTTCTTTCCAAGTCTGATGGAGCCCTGAAAAGAGCAGAGTCTGCCTTGATTGATATTTTATCTGCTTCTAGCAGAGGGGTACAATCTGATACTTTCAACATATTATCTCTCCCACTGGGAACTTTAGCCAGTGATTCGAACTAATTGCTTGCAACAGAACTAAATAACTGCATGGTGATATCTTATGAAGCACAGTTGCTGGTATTTTGGCATCTGGTGGCAGGCTGTCCATGGTACTAGGGCTACCTGGCAATGGGCTTCCTCATGATTCTGCAACAGCAGTAAATTTTGGAACTTCAAGCTACCTCTGCCAAGGTCCTATGGGGTAGCTAATGAAACTTCTAGTTTGCCAGACCTGCTCCAATCTCCAGCAAATCTCTGGCATGGAACTGTTGTAGCAGGCAAAGTCTCTTACAGAAAGGAAAGTAAAGTCTCTGCTGATTAAACTGCCAACTACTCCCACTGATTTGCACCACCAATGTTACCTGATATCTGAGAACTTTAGGAACATTGTTGGCATAATACAAGCACCTAATAGAGGCAAATGCCTTCCTTTTATTAGTCTCTTCACTGGAATAGCCCTGGTAAATACTTAAATCCTTTCATCGGAGTTTATAAACTTTCCTGTCCTTGACAATATGTACAACAGACATTTTATCCATGGAAAAAAATAACTTACATCATGGCTGATTAACTCACGGGGTTGCAAAGCCACCTGCCCATCCTTACTGATGTGTGCTAACCATAACCTTACGCCTGCTCCTGACTCAATATCAACCATGCACATTACATTCCAAAAAAAAAAAAATTCTACAGTACCACATTCACAATAACTGTGTGATGATGCTGACAACTTTTTTTTTTTTTTTACTTTTTTTGTTGTATGAATAGCTCATCAGAAATCAGAAAAGGAAACTGTTTGCTTTTCTTTTGTATCAATTAATTGAGTGGTGTGGACCATTTGTGCTGTTTTTGGTGTTGAGAGCTTGGATATTTTGTTTTCACAGGTAAAAGACATTTCAGTATGTATTTTTCAAAATGATGTGCATCAGAATTACTGAATATGCTTTCTATGCATTCTATCAAAGGTACAGACTGTAAATCATTTTTTATGCTGTTAGAAGTAATCGAATGAATTTGTGGTTGTATGCCGGAGTTACTGAAAGGATTGGCACTGAATGATGCATTCAACAAGGAAATGTGTGTCCACAGTAAATGGGAATGAGATTCTGTGCACGGGTGTTTGAAAGTTAGGATAACAGTAAGGGTAAAGGAAGGGAATACATTCCCTGTTGTGCATATTTTGTTCAGTGGCACTGTTAGGGAAGGGGAAGTTAGTAATGCAAGGTAATGAATAAGGTTGGGATTAGAAGCCAGGCTAACGTTATAGTTAGGGTTAGTATTTATGAGTAAGATGGCACATGGGAGTAAAAGTGCCTCTGCCCAGGATTACTGTTTATGTGAAGGCATTGATATGATATATGTTGATGTTTCTGCACATCCACCTTTCCTAATACACACACACATGCAAACACACACACACACATCTATACATATCTATAGCTATAGTTATATCTATCTATATCTATCTCTCTCTCTCTCTCTCTCTATATATATATATATATATATATATATATATATATATATATATATCTACTGTACATATATAGGTTTACTATCAAAATTCCAAACATCATAAAGAAATGTACACAAAATACCGAGTCAACGTGCCGATGGTCTGCATATTAATTAGCTGAATATACCGTTCATATCGAATTCGGCATTTTCGATGTCTACATTTTTTTTTTACCTGCTGCCACTTACCTGTCTGCTTTCCACCAGTATAAATGTATGCAATTCAGTACTGTACATCACTGTAATTCACGTTTTTGTAGGGGGCAAGCCCCCCTGCACCCCCACACTCTCTGCAAATTATATATTCCAACTCCGAGATTGCACTACAGTGAGGAAAAGGGGAAAATCCTGATCCGCACTGTACCACAAACTCTGTTTGTAAAATCGATCACATATGAGTAAATGCCCAGTGGCATTCAATAAAGAACAGTTGTTGAATTGCAGTCCAGCAATATAGAAATCAGCCAACACACATTTGGCATTCCTGTGTTCACCGAACTTCAACTCTACATTTTGATAGTGAACCTATCTATCTATCTATATATATATATATATATGTATATATTTGTATATATATATATATATATTTATATATATCTATATATATCTATGTATATATATATATATATATATATATATATATATATATACATATATATATATATATATATATATATACACATATATATATATATATATATATATATATATATACATATATATATATATATATATATATATATATATATATATATGAGTGTGTGTGTATAAATATAGATACATGTGTGTGTATATATATATATATATATATATATATTTAATTAGAGAGAGAGACAGACAGAGAAAGATACCTATAGATAGAATGACAGATACATAGAACTATAATATATATATTTTTTTACTGATATGTTATTATATTATTATAAGCCCAAAAACTCTAAAGGCTCTCAATTATACAAAAATACCGGTTTAATGCATATTACCAAACAGGAAATGAAAATAGCAGCACTTCTTAGCTTCTTCACAACTTCTTGTCTAAAAATATTCCCCGGGATTCATGAAGCTTGCGCCAGGTGCAGGCATAGCGTAGGCGGAATAACGCCAAATATGGCCGTCGAGCGATTCAGGTACGAGCCAATACCACGTGCACTACCGGCGTACGCCAGAACTGCGCAGCCCTCGGCATAGGTATGCTAATCACCCCATGTGCAGTGTCGCACCATGCAAATGAAGGCATATAGCGATCCATGAAGTGGTGCAGGTGTAGCGTAAGGCCACGGAAATGTAAACCAAAAAACACGGTTTACATTTTCCCAAACAGAACATCTGAGCTATGGAAGCGGACCAGACTCATGTATTACAAAGTTAACATATGCCAATGGCTAAATACACAGCCAATGGCATAAGAAAGGATGCACAACACCTAAAAAACAACTTTAATTTCATGTCCACAGTAATGCAAAGTACAACCGCAGGGCATGCGTGCGCAAACTGGAACAAAAAGAAAATATATAAAAATGTCAAAAAATCGCAATGTAATACAAATCAGGTGTACACCATAATACACAATGGTAGGCATGGAACACCACAACCAAGATGCAAGGGTTGCTAAGGGCCTGCGACAGTGTTCGGCACGGTAACTATGAATTAGTAGTCAATGCCATGCAAATGAGGCAGATAATACTGAATCGCAAATGTCCCGCTGGATGACGGTTGAACCATACGGCGCAGCGCTATAACACCAAGGAGTGGCTCAGAGGAGATACATGACATCAGCAGAGGGGTGTGCCACCGTAGCAGTAAGCACATTGGAGCAATGCAAATCTGGCCTGTCCATTGCTAAGCAAAGCTGCAGGGCAGGGGTGGGGAGGAAGGTATAGAATTGTTTATTTGAGAACACACATGGTGCCCAAAAGCGCATGTGTATGGGTATGAAAATGTTCCCGAAACCCAGTAAGTGGATGCACGTGGTGCGAACAATAGCACAAACAGGAAGGTCAGGGGAAGAAAAGAAGGAAATGCCGAAATAGGGTAATTGGCATACTAATGAGCAAACAACACCAATCAACTCACGGCGGCCAATCGACGGCAGTTGTCAAGTCTGCTCGCAGAAACCTGCAAAACAGGATAGGGGAGGCATTGGAATGCAAAGAAAGGAGGGGAGGCATTGGATTGCAAAGATAGGAGATCTGTCATAGCAGAGCAAAGCAAACCGACAGTAGACCGGCAATAGCACACATTATGCAAGATACACCAGGTCTAGGAAAGTACAAATTAAAGTAGGCTGCTGTATGCATGCCAGAATATGGTAGGTGGAACGTGCAGAAATGTAAAGGGAAGGTCAAGAGGTAATCCACGGCAGCCAAATGTAACTCAACACCAAAGGCACCACAATAGTATTTCCGGTAGTAAAACACATAAGATATCCTGTAGCTATAATCGTACATACACACCCTATGACATCATCGGTGCTCACAGCACAATAGTATAAAGTGTGAAAGCACCCTACACACACCTGTGAATTCCCAAACACTGCACCATAGGTGTAAACATATGGGGAACTTTTAAAATGTACATGTTGGGAGCTGCCGTAGCTGTGATTCATCAGCATGTGTTAGAGACTGACGGTGTTGTGGAGGATGATGCCGACAACCACTGCAGGCCCCGGAGGAGGAGAAGAGTGTTCAGACCAAGGGTAACCTACCAGGGGCTACATGATCTGGAGATAGTAGAGTGTTACAGGGTGGACAGGGACATCTTACAGCAAATAGTGGAGCTGTGCCGGCCACGCCTGAGAACCAGAAATAACAGAGGGGAACCCATCCCAGTGGACACGAAGGTATGTGTAAGCATGTGAATACTAGCCACAGGTACCTTCCAAAGGCCAACTGGAGATATAATGGGGATCTCACGGGCATCAGCATCCAGGGTACTACACCAGTTCCTGGATGCCATGTTACCACATGCCAATGAGCATATATACTTTCCCCGAACTCAGGAGGAGTTGGCCAGCAATATGCGTCACTTCCACCGTGTGGCACACTACCTGGAGGTACTGGATGCGATAGACTGCACGCACATACAGATCAAGTCACCACCCGGTGAGCATGGTAGGACCTACATAAACCGCAAGGGATTCCACTCCATCAACTGCCAGGTCGTGTGCAAGGCATAATCATGGATGTGTGTGCTGGCAGCCCTGGAAGCTACCATGACTCCCATATCTGGCATGCCTCACAGCTGTATCAGGTATTTGTCAGGGGGGACATCCCACATGGCCACCTTGTGGGGGATGCTGGCTATGCACTGGAGCCGTGGATGATGACTCCCATCAGAAATGCACACACACCCATGCAAGAATGCCATAATGAGGCACACGCACAAACCAGAATCATCATAGAGCATGTGTTTGGGATGCTGAAATCACGGTTCTGGTGCTTGGACACATCTGGTGGAGCTTTGCAGTACTCTCCAGGCACATGTGCCCACATCGTCATAGTATGTGCCATGCTACATAATATGATCCTGTGGAAACAGCTGCAGCAGGGACAAAATGGTGAAGGCCCTCATAGCCCACCGCATTTGCCAAGACCATCACAGACACAGAGGGATTCAGACCATGAACACACTGTGCCAGCCCCAGTAGGCAGACGGAGGCATGGCCAATATGCCTACGCCTTGGCAAAGAGGGAACGTATAGCACATATGCTGACAGTGTAGGCCCCTATGGACTGACACACCTCTCCACCTGCACACACAGTAAAATGGATGGCACACAAGCACGACCACCTGTAAATTGTAATGTATAGGTGGCCCACTGTGTGAATCCTACATAGGCAGCCCACAAACATTGTACACACAACAGCTATTGGAACACAGAATGTCAACACCTGAACAGTACATGCGCCTATCAGCATATGTTGGTGCTGTGTGTATAGGTACCCAGGTACATCGGTGAGTACATGGCCGATTGTCAGAGGCCATACACCAAACGGGGCAAACAGTGTCCGCTGTTGCCACAACATTGAGTAACCAACTGTCGCATAGAGGAGCAGAGGCAATCGTGGGAGCACATGTGTTTAAGCACTGTTCTGCAGACACTCAGCACGGAGTCCCTGCTGCATTAATGAGGGGCTCCACATAATATAATCACGGATGTTGTGTCAAGGCATGGGGTGTACCCATGACAGGTATTCGTCACCCCAGCATGCTCCACCCACGGTCGTTTGAAGGTGTAGCACAGTATCGTGTGTGGCTCACTGTGATATACATACCCAATGCCGGAGCACATACAGTAAACATCACATGGACATACCATTAACTGGACTCATCAATATGTAAACTAACTGAGTTACCCATGTGATTGCAGTATGGAGTAACAGCTGTAGTGTACTCCACGTACAAAACTACATAACACGTGTACATATCCCAGATGGCCATATGTTAAATGCAGTGACCGTCGTGCATGTTCCCGGTCCCACGTCCTGCAAGGGTTGTAACGTAATCCCGAAGGCATGAGTAATGCATGTCAGACACAGGTCATCAGATCCATATGTTTAGCACACGTAACCGGGAATATGCATTACCCACTGCTGGTAAGCGATGTTTAAATATGACTATATGGATATGCGCAAAACAGGGATAAGCTACTCCGAATATCGCGCACATCACGGTGAATGATGTCCAGAACAGGTGAAACCAGCATTATATACCCCTGTACTAATAGCGCCTGCTCTGAAGGGTAAAATGACCACTGCCAGGTGTAGAACACGAAATCATGTATAGAATCACCTAACACTATTGCTAGGCAAGATGTACCTATGGTAGGGTTGCCACCTCTTCAAAGTACTAATGTGGGACATACGTCAGATGTCTGCAGGCCGACACATACACCCGGCCAGTAAGGAAAGCAGAACTGCACTGTTTTGCCTAGATAAATGCTCATTCTTGTAATGTTTACTTACGTATTCTGTTTGTTGGTTCAGATACAGAATAACTGTATTATGCGATTATTACATAAACTATAGGAAATAAGTATGTTCTAACATCACAGGACATTTGCCATGTTTACAAATATTTTGCAGGACACAACTGCCCAAAGAGGGACTGTCCCTCGCAGAGTGGGACAGCTGGCAACCCTAACCTATGCCAGGTGTGTAATGTGACAGGTACAGACACAAATGTGCGGAGTCCACGAGACAGTATACACCAACAAGTACACAATGAAAGGTGTAGCTTGCCTGTCACTTTCCCCGTCAGATATATATATATATATATATATATATATATATATATATATATATATATGTACACATATATACATATATATAATACAGATAGAAAGGGCGATAGAGTGATATATGTTGATATATACGGATTTAGCGATATCTGCAAATATATATAGATAGGTCAACGACAGTCATAATACCTTGGAGGTACAAATACTTAGGATACCGCCAACTATGGAATGTGTAACATACCGACATGCATAACCACGAGGCTGAAAGACCAAAACAGAACAGTACAACCGCGAGTAATAGTATGATGATATGAATGGATAATTTGGTACCGCTGCCGGTGTTGCGGTCCACATAGGTACTGTGTTCAACTGTGTGTGTGAGTGCCGTAGTCTGTGTATGTTTGTGTTGAGGGTGCCGTGTGCGTCCCTGTGTGACTGTAATGTGTGTGTGTGTTCGCATCATGTGTCTGCTAGTGCCAACTCGGAGGTAGATGATTACGGTAAGTGTGCGTATAGCTAGCCGTAGGCATACAGTCACCACCAGTCCCACATTGGGAGGGACAGCCCCTCCCTGGGCAGGTGTGTCCCACCATAAAACATTGCAAAGGGCAAATGTCTGAGATCGTAGGACATTAATATGTCCCATCCATAATGCAATAGTTGCATTAAATAGTTATGCCTGTATGTAAGAAACGTGAATGTTACATGCAATATGATAAGTAGCCAAAGTCCAACAACAATAGGTATGTATTGAGCATAAAAGTATGTGCTATCCTGTGTACTGACCATGGCTATGTGTTGGCCTGTAAACACTGATGTGTGTCCCGGAAGTGTCCAACAATGGCCATATGAAAAGGTGTCAACCCATGGCAAAGAGGTTCTATTACCAACACAACCGCAATGACTGCAAATATCTGGGACAGACATACACGGGATAGCTGTCATGTAGACATATCCCTTTACATATTGCTGCAATTCTGGAGGTATGGAAGTATCAACCTCACCTGCATACTATATAGAAACCAATTAACAACGGCCCAATGTACAATCCCGTAACATAAATCTACTAACTGATAGCTGTCTAATAAGGGACGGAGCCCACACACATATATATGGAATATGTAGAAATGCAAGGTCCACAAACCTGTATATGGTACGTACACCCACCGACATCTCCCACACTAGAAACTATAGCAATACAGACTGTAATAACAGCACAAACATCCAGTCAGTCAATTACAACTGCAGAACTGTCGACATACCTTGTGAGAGACACAATTAAAGGCGCCATGCAAAATTGCAGCCATTGTATAATGGAACAAACGGTGATGTTACAGGTTTTGTTTGCAATAGTCAGTTAACAGACGTTGGGATGACAGGTACACCCACATGTTGAATCACATACTCTAGCAGTAACACACAATCCACGGGGGACATGAATCCAAAGTATAATTGTCTCTATGCATAGCAGTTGCAATTACACATAACAAAATGCAATACAGGCCGTCTCCCCGAAGGTAGGGCAAATGGCCAATGCCCAAGTGGAGAAGTCAATTATACCCCACTGTTGCCGCGTAATCGGCGAATGTAGTAGCTGCAAAGCTGATATGCAAGTAATTAGTCACTCAGACTCACCAATAGTAGGCGGCAGGAAACCACATGTTACAGGTATCAACGTATATAAGGAAGACTTGCCAGACATTCAAACCGTATGCTCATACAAAATACCTGTGTAAGCAGTGTGAGAGAGATAGAGACGAAAGTACGTAATGATAACAAGGTATGTAGAACACTCGGTATGTAAGTATATGTATAGTATGTGTTGTATTAATTATTTACTGTATGTTTAGCTTGTTTTGCATTAATTAAAAGTGTCCGCAATGCGTAACGTGGGAAAAGGTATTTATGTAGTGATGTCTTGCTGAGCATACTTAAGCTTGTAGAAACTGTGCATCCAGCTGTGGGCCATAAGGTACACATCACAGACACCACAAGGGATGCTACATGAGGGCTTTAAACAGAACAATTACATACAACCCGCCGTTAGTGGTAGGGTATGTCCAACAAGTACGTGCCATAGCCAGGGATAGTATATGTTGATATACTGTCACAGTAGGCATGTGTATGGGCATATAACGACAATGACATGTCGAAGGTGGTCCCGCTGTGCAAGTATGCTTTGCATTATGGGATACTATGTAAAATACGTGTAATGTATAGTATTGTAGGTAGATATGTCAGATATTCTACACAGCATAACAGGCATATCATGCATACCACAGATATCGTCTATTGGCATGTACAATAACAGGATACATATGGCTTGTAGGCATGGGATATTGTAATAGCATGATAGCTAATCTAAATGGAAGGGCTACCAAGTAACCATGCACAAAGGACATGTAATAGCTTCACAGGTTCATAGTGGGGTACTATGCAGTCTGGTAAGTCCATGTGTAAGCACAACCACAGTGTTCACACAAGTGGCACCTCTCTAGGGTAGTGTCCTGTGATCAGCAGAGCCATGTGTTACCTGCACCTCTGCACAGTACAGCCACTACAGTGATCCCTGGCATGCATGTGTGTCCCAAACACCAAGGGAGGTATCACATGAACAGTGCTACTGAGTGTCCTTGTGTGATGTACATAGGAGTCATGTTCCAAAGCATGGTGAGTGTCCGGTTTGGGAATGTAACCGTCAAGCACATCCCACTCATTGTTGCGTGTGTGCACATATCCATGAGCATGTTGCTCACAGTGGCATCTGCGTATGTCGCGTATGTGGAGTATAACCATTAATATTGTTGTGGACATGGGCCCTGTCTGTTCAGCAGAGGTCACCCCTGAGTATGTAATATGCAAATGTTTACAGACGTGGTGTCCGTAGATCAGCCACATACCTTAGCTGTCAGAGCTCAATAAACTTCATGGCATGTTAATGTTGTGGTATGTAAGGCTGTAGCTGTTGTGTAAGGTACACCCTAAATGGGGTGGTGTACCCTTGAATGTGTGTAGAAGTCTTGAGTTCAGAGGAACAATGGGTGGCTATGTAGCAGCTACACACCCAGTACAGATAAGTGTGGCCATGTAGAAGGATGTCCATGCCACAGTGGCAATACGGTAATCACAGTAGTGGATGTGACATACGTGTGTACTACAAACATGTACAATGTGACACGTATGTAGGGGACTTCCACCTATGTGATAGTGGGTGAATGGTGTAATGCAAAGGTGATGTCCATGGACCTTGTGTCATGCAACTTGAGGCCATGATATTCATATCAGGTATCTGTCACAGTGACACCCATATGGATGGAGTCAGTATCAGCTGGTGGATCAATCATGGCGCTTTGTATGCAGGGGTTTGTAAAGCTAGGCAGGGAAAGTCCATCTGTGCTAGCCTGTACCTCAATGAGGGGCCCTATGACTGAGGACTGTGGTATGCCAAATGTAACTGAAATGCAGTAGGTACTATGTTATGCTACCCTCATTGTGTGTCCTGTCCATGAGCCACGTTGCATAACATCCTGAGACATAGGGTACGATGTGCAGGTGGATGTGTATGTTGTCAATACCAGAATGGAGAATGGTGCTGAGAGGCAACGAGAGGATGATGTAGGATGTATGGACTCCCGTACCATCATCAACTACCCTGGTAACTGTATGAAAGGAGTCCAACAGGTGTAGGGGCCATGCTCTGGCCCTAACAAGTCCAACCCGGGTGGCATCAAAGGACCGGAGCCCAACAATGTCTCTGTGAATGACGTCCTTGATGATGTGCCCCATAGCCGTGCAGAACAGTTCAGTCAGGTGTGTAGAACTACAGTCCCACTCGTGCACTGTGGTGCCACCTGTGTGGAGTGTGATGAATGTTGCCATGTGCCCTTCAGGGGCCACAATGTCTGATACAAGGCTATTACTGAATATGGTGGCTTAGTGGGGAGACATGTTGTTCAGAGGTTTGTGGACATCATGGCCTGGGACTTAGGAAGGTGACATGGGGCCAGTGTCCCAAGACATATAGAGTGCAGGTTAGTACTGTGTAGGTGTGACCGCAGGGACACCGCAATGTTCCTGCATGGATTGTGGCCCTGTAGTGAGTGAGAGGGTGTAATGTTAGTATTGAATCCATCCACCAGCATGTTGCCAACATCACCTGGGTCTGTAATGTTCCTGAGTGACTGTTGTATGTGACAGCAGATATGGGTATTGCCAGTGACTACTGACATACCACCATAATGCCTTGTGGTACACCCCGGAATGTGTAGCTGTAATGTTTACATAGCTAGTCATGGAGTATGTGATGAGGATCCCATGGCCCTACCGAGGCTGACCAGTGAGCTACCCCACCCATGGGATTGTACACCACTGTGCAACAGTCGCCACCTGTTGTTGTATATTATGTCCATGGAACTTGACCACCGGAGTGGCGTCTGTTATCTGATGTGTACCATCATGGCTCTGTGTAGCATAGCATGATCCATGCAGTTGTGTACGTGCTACTGAAGTGCACTGGGGTGTGTTGCAGCATTTGTATGTGCAATGTCCATCTGCACGGGTGTCATGACATTAACAACCGCTGTCATAAGACGTCTGTAGTAGGTGTTGTAGTACTCATGTACTGTGTATGCCATGAAGGGTGTGGTGCCGGGATGTGGCTAACAAGGTTGATTAGCATATGTTCGGAATCCACCAATGAGGGGATGACCACAGGTGTGGAACACCAGTCACATGTTGGTAGTGTTCATGTCAAGGTTAATGTTGGTCTTGGAGGTGGTGTGTATGGGTTTATCCAGCTGAGTGGAGGTTATGACTCATGGATGTGTCAGTACATGAGTGGCTATCCCAGTTAAGTGTGGGTTACTGTCAGTCACACATCAGTAGTAGCTGTCTGAGCCCTACTGTCCAGTACACCAACAAATGAGGTCTGGTAACCGTGGGGTATGTAGTGGAATCTGTAGCTTGTTACAATGTGTATAGTTGTTCGGGACACAGTTAGTTGCATGTGGAGCACCTCTGATGCATTGTGCTAGGTAACTAGCCAGGATGTGTGTACAACATAGTGGGATGTGGGAACACCTCAGCTGTGGGTGTGCCAGTTCAGGTATGTGCCTGAAAGGTATGGTCTGTCTATAACCTGTCATTGCAGGTGTGCTCTGCAGAGACGAGAGGCAGGTCCCAGTCTCTGCAGAGATATTGGAGTGGTGCATTCTAAGGTGTGCCTTGCCTGCATGCATCACAGAGGAAGATGCAAGCATTGTGTCACATGACCCCATGTCGTGCTTGCCAGTTCCCATTTTGCCGGTGACTGTTATTGGAAACTGTGCAAGACAGGCAGTATAGAAGCAGCAAGAGCCTTGCATGTGAGCTGTACTCCCAGGGCTGACAGGTGCAGGTCATCTGTGCCAAAGCATTGTGTTTGACCAGGTCAGTCAAAGCAGACAGATACCAGATGCCTGCGGAATGACAGCAGAAGCATAGGCAACTGCTGAAGTAACACAGTCAGGCATTGTACAGTGGTATCAGGTCTGGATGAATGCATAATGCTCTCCAGGGCTTGGCCCACACCTTCAGGGCTACAAGACTGGCGAGCTATTGCATGTCCCTGCACAAGTAGTCTGTGAAGTGGCATCTCAGGGCAGTCACACTAACATGGAGAATGACAAGTCACAGCGTACCTGGTGAGGTGTGGCATGGGTGCATAGGTCATGTTGCAGAACCAGTTACCCAACAGCAAGATGTAAGCGACTATCGCCTTGTGTAGCCTGCTGTGTGGAACTGCAGTGTGACTGCCTACAGAGTCACCTATGACTGGTGTGTTGTGTATGTTATAACGCACTATTGGCTGTATGTGATGGGCACACATGAGTCTGTGGGCTATAAGTTGGTGATGTTGTGTTCCGTATGGGGGCTTCCTCTGGTGCCTACACAGAGTATGGAGAGGTACTGCACACATTGTCTTTGTATGTGTGCCCTGTGGTGGAGATCATGTGAGACTATGTGATAAGTGTGGTGTGTTGCGAATGTTACACATCCCCACATGACTGTCAGGTGCAGTCAGGGTTGGTGACAGCATTACCCCCAGCAGGGCTGCATAAGTGCATCCCCCACAGACTGCAGTGTGGTATGTCGGGAGGTGAGCATTGAATGTGTACATGAGACAATTGCTCCATTGCCACATGTACGACATATCCATCTTATAGACAGGCAATAGCACTGGTACATGACAGTTGGACATGCCTGTATATACAACCATGTCTCACAGGATATGTGAGTTACGTGTGTACAACAGTTGTACCATAAGCAAGCTGGAAATCGTAGCACAGCCAGTGTACCTGTGGGAAATGGTGTGGAATGGGTGCTATATTAATCAGTAGCTCATGACATGCTCACAAGTTCTGTACAAGTGCCTAGCATGACCATAAAATACAGATAGGGTGTTGGATAATATCAACCCACAAGTGGTGTCGACAGTCATAATGTGTGGCACCACACTATAACCCTGCTGAGTATGGTGTGCATGTCCATGAACCATTATCACTGTAGATGTTAGCAGTACAGATGTACAAGACAGTACGGATGTTTGATTACAAATACTTTTGTATGTCACAGGAGTGTTCTACCAGTGGCCTGTTGACAGACTCACAACTACAAATGGTGCCACAGTGACATGTGCATATCACACCAGTGCTGGCTACAGTAGAACAGGGTTAATGTGTTGTACTCCACCCTCATTGTAGCCCATACCACACAGACAAATGTTAGGCATCTGTGTATGTAAGGATGTGAATGGCCATGACCTATGAGGAATAGCTGTGTCAGTGTTGTGAACAACATACAGAATGGGCTATGTGGGTGAGGTGTGTGACATATGTGCACATTCTGATGGATGATATCAGCATTGTCACCGCTAGGTGAACATCCCTGTACACATTAACTACCACCTAGGCTGTGGTCATCATTATGGACACTGTGTAAGGGATGCTGCTGTGCAGTACACCTCCCTGACATGGTGACGTCTCCAGGCCCCTTAGGTAGTCATACGAGGTACCCATGTCATGACACGGTGCCATCCATGAGCACCGAGATCATTGGACAGGCATATACAGCACTGGGGTGGCCAATATTGGATCACATATCACCTTTAAGTGGTAATGACCATGCGTGTATGGGCGATACCAGCCTTCACAATCCTCACCTCCACTATGCAGCATGCTATCTACCTTGCATAAAGACATCTGCTACACCATGATGATGGACATGCTACATGTCCATATCCTGATCTGTAAGATACATGTCATGGACATCCAAGTCCGAATACTAGGATTGCCACATGCTGGACAGATCCCTGTGCCATACATGTGACATACTCCCGCCAAACCATGCAACCCTGTCCATCAAAGCTGCACATGTCATCCCAGTCATACATGGTGTGATGGCCGCATGGTAGATGTAGTATCAACTGTCTGGATCAGTAATGTGGCACTGATGCACCTCACGGTGACATAATGGCTGTCTGTCACAGCTAGGGCACATTGTCCATACATGCTATGGTTCATAAGCATCCCTGCGAATGACGTCTGACTAACCATTGTCCCATGTCTACCACATGTGCAACACAGGCGATCCGTGGCAGTATGTTGAACAGCTGTACAGTGCTGTGTAAATGTATATGGCAAAACACATGCATGTACAGGTTTCCATGCGTATGTGTGCATTGTCACTGCTCAAGTCCATTAAGGCTGTGTCTGTGTTGATATGTGACATATACACAACATCAAGGTCAACAGCATTACCGTGGCACATCCAGGCATGTGCAGATAGGTAAGAACACCAGCGCAGGCAAATAGACATGCCCACATCAAGACATCATTCACATGGAGTATGAACACTGTAATGAGGTGACACACATATCTGGTATGATATCCAATGCACAACGGGTGTGACGTGTGTGACACAAACACGTCAGTCGTGTCCATGTCATGATGATTTGCAAAGATAACTGTGCAGATGTACTAGATGTCATAGAAATGTATGTGCAGCAGTATGTCTGTACATCTTAGAAACTGTGACCTGTCACCATCATTATGTCTTACAGATAATGCCTCATACACGCCTTCTGGCGTACAGCCGCCAGGAGGATGATGTTCTCATCCCGTACCTCCATGAGAATTACGAGGTGTTGTTCAGCTATGTGCCACAGCATGCCCAGCAGCGGGACGACCTGTGGCAGGATCTTCGCAGGAGGGTGAACAATGTGGGTGGCCATAACCACACCTACCAGCAGGTGCGCAGACACTGCACGGACTTGATATGACATGCAAAACAGCGTGCCACTGCAATTGCCAGGGAACAGGTGGTGGGCCACCAACCCAGCCCCCACTCACACACACCGAGGAGCTACTGGCCAGTCTGGGGACACCCTCAGAACAGCATCCAGAAACTGTAGCTGCCATCGTGGAGGTGGGTGTCTCCCAACCAATGAGCCTGGAGTTGCCTGGTAAGTCAGTACTGCACATATGGCTATTATATCCCATTTAATTGCATGTGTCACTGTACATTATGTAAAGTAACAACATATACAAGGTATGTGGACACACAAGCTGCATACTACAGTATGCTACCCTGTGTTTGCACACATGTGCATACTATATGCTATTATACAAGTGAATGTGTTAACATGCACAGTGCACCCTGTGGCTGTCATACAGTCATGGATAATGTTCATACTGCTGTGTCACCCCTATACAGGTACCTCTGGCATGCCGCACAGACATGAGTCCATTGCAGGTAAGACTGTCATCAGTATCAGGTATGTTAAACCATAGATCTATTTGCCATGTGGCCAGTTAACACTTGCACACTTGATGTTTGTTCCAGTCATGATATACAGGTCGCAGCACCCATCATTCACACAGGACACCCATGTGCAATATATACAAACATAATGATAGACCAACTTGAAAACACAGTATTTGTCAATGCTACATGTGTGGTCACTGTGCATACAACGGTGGAGGTGTTCTGCAATAGAGGCATATGTAGTATGCATTGGAACAACATGTGTGGTATGCAAACAGTACCACACAGTGAGCTGTGATATGGGCAGCCCACAGGTGTCACCATTGTGTTGTATGCCCCTGCATTGGGTGCACACATTGTGATGTGCCATCTGACATGCCCCAGACATGTAGTGTTCTGGCTGCAATATTGTCACACAATCCCACGACCCATACCCCACATACCAAACATACAACCCGTTGTCTGCATAGCCCTGTGGATGGTGACATATCTGACATCTATGGGTGTATGTCATATGGGACAATGCAGACATGTGAGATAGATGGCCATCACACACATTTGGCCAACACATGTGCACACATGGCCATGGGGGATGGGCAGAGATGCATAGCCACACAGTAGATGTGATGTGTATACACCCTGTTGCACATTGTCCACACATGGTCTACCTATAGCCTTAGTTGACAGATTATACCATTGAAGTGGTACAGTGGACATCCTAACAGCCTGTGTACAGCTAGTGGAGGTGTCACTGAAGTCTACCATAGAAGATCAGTTGCACATCACGACTGTGTCATAGCATGACAGTAGTCACCTGCACAGCTTCCACGGACATTGACACCACATCAGGCCACAGATACTGTACATTTCCCTTGCTGCTGTAGGACATCACCATTAGCTGTACACCTCGTGTGTGTGTGGTACACCAATGTCATGTGGGAAATGGTGAATTGACATGTCCGCTATGTGTGGACATGGTTGCCAGGCAGCTAAGACCCTGTAGTTGTTGTGCAGGGGTGTCAGCTGTAGGCCTCCAGTGACCTGTCACTTGACACAGTATGGTTTGGGGTGTATACACCTCAGCATTGTGGGTCACAATCCACAGTTATGTCATGGGTATGCATGCAGTTATGGCTATGCAATGTGTACATATTATGCATTGTACAGCAATATAGATGCCTCAAGATGCCATGCACTGGCACAGTGTCTGTACTTCACACTGTATAGCAATGCAGACGGCTCACACTACCCTCCCATGCTCATGCACATTTGCTAAGCATGCAGTCTATCTGTAGGGCATACAGACAACACCACAATGTGATGCCCATTATGATGCTGTACATGTGTCAGGACACCATTGTGTCAGACATGTATGCATGTTAATGCACATGTCAGCAGAGTACATGTCAAGGTCACATCAGCCATGTGTACTGTGATCCTGTTCTGGTCCACATGGTGTATCATGGGGATGCATGCATACTGCCATGATTGTGTGAACTGCATGGCTACTGATATGACACCTGCTTGCTGTAGTGTGCACCCCAGGGAGGTATGCTTACCAACATTATTAATGTCCGAGCTGCATGCCCTCTGCTGTACCACAGGCATGCTGCATGCCATTTGTCAAATCACATGCATGGTGTGTCTGTGTGTGTGTGTGTGTGTGTGTGTGTGTGTGTGTGTGTGTGTGTGTGTGTGTGTGTGTCTGTGTGTGTGTGTCTGTGTCTATTGTAATTTAGAGTCTTTCTTTGCATTCACAGGTGATGTAGGTGCGTTACCCTCCTGCGATCCATCTGATGTTAGTGTCCCCACAGATACTAGCAGTGATGAACATATGCATGAGGTACAGGCAGGGTTGTCAGGGGCTGAATCTGTGCCAGTGGTTGCCATCCCAGCTATGCCCCCCTCTTCCCCGCACACAGTCCTGCTGCCAACACATACCGCATCACCAGTGGCCATAGAGGAAGGACAGTCAGCGTCTGTTAGCATGGAACAGGAATGTGTGGTGGCTACAGAAGGTGTGTCTACACACCATGGTGTCAGTGTAATGACTGCAGATGTGCCACACAGGCATGTGGCCGGTGCTGCTCGTAGGAGGACCTCTGGCAGACATGCACCTGCAGGACACAGCGCAGCAGCTGGTATCACCAGACGCATGTTCCAGACTGTAATGGTGGCACAGGCACGTGCTGAATGGCACACCAGGGCAGGGCAGAGGCTGCAGAGGGCTGTTATCTGTACCCTAAATAACAACATCCAGGCATTGGCAAATGCCCAACAGCAGATTGCTGATGTTCTTGACAGGCGATTGGGTGACATGGTTGGAATCCTTGACCATGGCATGGCAATCCACGAGCGTGAGCTGTCTGTGCTGGAACATCTGGTAGGAGTGAGGCATAGGCCACATGGACGTAGGCCAGCCACACCACCTAGTGCAGGTCAACGTGAGCGTGCCACCTCACATGCCCGCTCCCATAGTGCCGGTAGCAGTAGCAGTGCAGCTGGTGCTGCGCTGTCCACACCAGGACACAGCAGGCCAAGTGGACGTGGCCCTGGACATTCCCAGCAGGGACACGGTTCCAGTGGACATGTGTCGTCGGACAGTAGCCAATCCGTACCTCCGCCTCGTAGTGCCTGTGCAACCCCTGGCAGGCACAGGTCACATGGCCGTAGCCGGACACAGTGAGCTGTACAACCTGGTCTGTACAATCTGGAGCTGTCAATCATACCCCGTGTAGGCCTCACAAAAGGCAAAACTATGTGCACACATACACGCACACAGCAAAGACATCTGTAGGGCTCAACAACAACCACATGCATACTGAACAGACATGACCAATCATATCACTGGCCTTTACTCGCACACATGATGTCATCCATTGGTGCAGCCTATGCCCCTGGCAAACATTATCACCCTGTGCATATGATGAAGCCTGTGCCGCATCCCTGTCATCCACACCATCGGTGCAGGGACATGCTCAAATGGTCTGATGCACAGGGTGAACAGAATAGTGAGAAGTGTAATTTACATTAGTTGTGTAAGAATAGTGAGAGAAGTGTATATTACAATAGTTGTGTGAGAATAGTGAGAGACATGTATATTACATTAGTTGTGTACTGTTGGCACGCACCAGACATACCATGTAGTACAGGTTTAGCATGCATTGTGATATGTTCACAGTATGTGTCATGGTAACAACAGTAACAGTATGTTGGTAATGATGCCCTGGTTCCCTCCTTATGGTCTACTTGCATGTGCCTACAGGTAGTACTGTTTGCAGTCTCCCATGTGTAACTGTGGAGTACTCACAGGCACATATGGCAATATCAGCATGCTAAACGTAGCCTCAGCCGGACTGTCTGAAAGTCTAACATACCACAGATGTCCACATATATACTGATCCAGAAGCATGTGGGCAGTTTAATAGGCTACAGTGGCTAGAGACATGACATCCATACCAGGTCACATCACAGGTTTGTTGACATGGTGCAGGGGTTGTACACAGCGATCTTGCCAATGATAATGTTAGAGGCCACTTGATAGCATGAGGCCTCACTGTGTAGCAGTAATACCCTGTCACATTCCAGGAACATGCTCACACTAATGGGGTCAACAACACTATAACGCACACCCCATACTGTTGAGGTGAGGACCCTTGCCAATGTGGTCATCACCCTCACAGTACTGTGCACCCACACAATGTGACACAGAGAAGTACATGTACAGGTAGCCAGTGCGGCTGAGACTGATGGCATCAACAGGGTAGTGGACTGCATCACCATGAGGGGTTAGGGTTCCTGTGTGTTCTGTATGGTAGCATACACCCTCACTCCATGCACCAGACAGCCATACATACCTACATCCACACACACACTGTGGAGACCACAAATGTCATACACATTTGGATAGCTGATGTGTGTGATACACACACCACACCTGCCTACGTCATGCTTTCCACACTGCAGTATGTACAGATCTCTACAACAGTGTACAGGGTTGTGTGACAATTGGGTTGTATTCCGCACCATATGTGGCATATATGGTCACACAAGCAAACACACATGGCAGTACTGTGAATGATACACCTGCTATATGATGATACGTCTGACAGACATGCACCAGTATTGGCCGCATTATGTGTACCAACGCTACCTTCGGCAATTGTGCTGCTATATGCACACGGGAGGATGTAAGTGTTACAGGTGTCAAGTGACATACTGTCGGTGACACCTGACCGCTGTGTAGGTGTTATGTCTCCACCGTCAGGTTACGGTAACACAGCGTACTGTTTGCACATGCCATGGTTGGATGGCGTGTGACACACCTGTGAGCCATCCCTGGCAAACATCCATCTACACAGGTGCATCACCACTTTATGTACACACATCCATCCATACCTGCTGTACATCCTACCATACTGTCAGTATGTCACCATATACAGGTGTCAATTATGGGGCTGCATTGCAGCTGCATGTTGTAGTTAGGCACAGATGAGTTACTTACATCAGCTACTGTACATGAATGGTAGCTGCATGCACACTACAGATTGTACATGTGTGTTGGTCCTACATGCCTGTCATGTAGCCATGTTTGTATGTATTGCAATTGGTGGACATGTGTGTTGACATACATAACACATGGACTGTTGTATGATATGATGGGTGTCATGGGTAACTAGTACAGAGGGAATGTGTCCTCGGTCAACATTGCTACCTCATGTGCTGTTAGCATTCAACAGCCATGGACCCACCTTCCATTTGTGTGCATATGATTGCTGTAGCCACTTGTCTGCACAGTGGACAGCAAAAGCTATGCTATGTACATATGTGGTGTGTGTTTGGTCCATGCACATAACCACTGCAATTACATGTATGACATAGCCAAACATGTGTGTTCGTTGGTGTACAGCGACAGTCATTTGTCACAACTGTGTAAGACCCAGGGCCCCTGGTATGTGTAGAATCGACCTGGTTATGTACAGTGGTATCATTGCAATGCATAACACATGATGGAACCCTGTTGGTACATGTGTAGTCTGCACTGTTGCTGTAGACCTATGTACAGTCCACTGGTCATGAGTCACACGGTGTTGTGTTAATGTATGGCTGTGTATTGCCAGTCCAATGACATGGTGATGTGTGACGGCTACATTGTAGATTGTGGTGTGTACCTCTGTGATCTACACCTGAGACAACTGTGATAGCTCCTGAGTGTGTACTGGTCAATACATGTGAGTGGCCTTCATGTACGTGGGGACAGTAATACCATACTGTGCCCTTCTGTGATTAGAATCCATGTGCATGCAAGACGGCCCTTTTCAACTGCTAAGTGTGTGAGCATGCCCAGTACGCCGTTGTGTAGCTGGACACACAGTACATTCCAAACTGCGCCCTTCCGTGATTAGAATCCGTGTACATGCAAGATGGCCCTTTGCAACTGCTAAGTGTGTGAGCATGCCCAGTACGCCGTTGTGTAGCTGGACACACAGTACATTCCAAACTGCGCCCTTCCATGATTAGAATCCTTGTGCATGCAAGACGGCCCTTTCCAACTGTTAAGTGTGTGAGCATGCCCAGTACGCCATTGTGTAGATGGACACACAGTACATTCCAAACAGACGTATGATACTAAGCATGTGGCCATGGCCATTGACATCCTGTATAGTGCTGGTGGTCATCCAGGCAACAGATGTCCATTTCCAATGTCACAATAGATGCCTACATTGAACACACTGGTTGCTGTCTTGAAGGGTGTACTGTCTGTGGTGTGTCCCGTATCTATGTAGTGTTGTTGTAGTGCTCCGTAGATATTTGGTTGCCCCGATCACACCACTGCCGTGTGTTTGTCTATGTCCACCTTGGGACAGTAATATGCTATCAGACTGCTCACTCTCTATACATTCCCTATCAGCGTCCTTGCCTTTGCGGATGATGTCACCCACCTAGAAGTATGCCTCTGGGAGTGCTGTGCTCAGTAATCTCAGTAGCGCGTTCTGTAAATGCATAATGCTGTAGTGTGGTAAGGTAGTTAGGTGTATGTTCGACTCCCAGCCTTGTCAAGTGTGTGTTTGTGTGTGTGTGTGTGTGTGTGTGTGTGTGTGTGTGTGTGTGTGTTTGCAGCTGCCTGGGGACACAGTAATGCTTTTAGATGCCTCACACCACATACATTCCCTATTGGCGTCTTTGCCTTTGTGGATGATGACACCCACCTAGAAGTATGCCTCTGGGAGTGCTGTGTTCAGTAATCTTGGTAGCGCATTCTGTAAATGCGTCATGCTGTAGTGTGTTAGAGTAGTTAGGTGTATGTTCGACTCCCAGCCCTGCCAAGTGTGTGTGTGTGTTTGCGCGCATGCTCCCGTCTGCCTGGGGACGCAGTCTTGCTTTTAGACGCCGCACACCACAGCAGTTTGCTACCGATGCCTTTGCCTTTGCGGATGATGACACGCACCTAGATGACTGCATCTGGGACTGCTGTGCTTAGTAATCTCGGTAGCGCGTTCTGTAAATGCGTCATGCTGTAGTGTGTTAGGGTAGTTAGGTGTATGTTCGACTCCCAGCCCTGCCAAGTGTGTGTGTGTGTGTGTGTGTGTGTGTGTGTGTGTGTGTGTGTGCGTGTTTGCGTGCATGCTCCCGTCTGCCTAGGGACGCAGTCATGCTTTTAGATGCCACATACCACAGCAGTTTGCTATCGATGTCTTTGCCTTTGTGGATGATGACACGCACCTAGATGACTGCCTTTGGGAATGCTGTGCTTAGTAATCTCGGTAACGCGTTCTGTAAATGCGTCATGCTGTAGTGTGTTAGGGTAGTTAGGTGTATGTTCGACTCCCAGACCTGCCAAGTGTGTGTGTGTGTTTGCGAGCATGCTCCCGTCCGCCTGGGGATGCAGTCTTGCTTTTAGACGCCGCACACCACAGCAGTTTATTACCGATGTCTTTGCCTTTGCAGATGATGACATGCACCTAGATGACTGCCTCTGGGACTGCCGTGCTTAGTAATCTCGGTAGCATGTTCTGTAAATGCTTCATGCTGTAGTGTGTTAGGGTAGTTAGGTGTATGTTCGACTCCCAGACCTGCCAAGTGTGTGTGTGTGTGTGTGTGTTTCCAGCTGCATGGCAACAGTACATTGCTTTTACAGTATTCACTCTCCATAACATCCGTGCAGCGTCTTTGCCTTTGATGCTGCTATCTGCAGGCTAGATGTATGCCTGTGTGAATCATGTGATCCACTGATCACGGTAGCACATTTTGTAACTGCGTGGTGCTGTCGTGTGGTACAGTGCTTACGTTTATGTTCTGCTCCCAAACCTGCCATGTGTGTGTGTGTGTGTGTGTGTGTGTGTATGTATCTATCTACATATATATATATATATATATATATATATATATATATATGTATGTATATGGCTATATATAAATATATATATATATATATATATATATATATATATATATATATATATAAAATGTATATTGTATATAGATATGTATGTTGGGATTATCACTCTTGACTCTGCTGCATTGTCTGTACGTGAGCACCATGGATGTATGTACATATGCTATGGCTCTGTGATAGAGCACATACTGTGTGCTGTAGTGATCGTGGGTTATACATGTGTAGAGACCGGTTACTGTGTTGCTGGGTATTACACGGGCATTGGAAACAATGTTAGTGCAGCACCTTTGACTGGTCGTATGCAAATCTCGGCAACAGTCAGCAGTGGTTATTACATTGGAGTGTGAGTATGCCTCATATCCATCTGTAGTAACTGTCAATTCTATGCACCTCAGGTTAACATTACAGAAGCATGTTTATCCACAGGTTGTGGTACAGATCCCAGGGCTGTATGTATAGACATTGACAGGTGCAGGACTGAGTTGTGTTGGATGCATGGAGGGGTGTCCATAGCCAGTAATGGGGATCTCTACAGCCTGGCAGGTACGGTCTGTGACTGTCCCACAACCTCCTGTATATGTCTGACACATGCTGTACCTGTGTATATGCAGACACACACACTTACCACAAACAGCTACGGCTATCACATACACACACCCATTGCACCACCATTGGGCCATGCAATAACCATTGTCCCTCACACACACACACCTATGTGTACATTGGATGGCTCTATGACAGCTCTGGACATGTTAACACCACACCCTGTGCATATGATGTCACCTGTGCCACCACCTGTGATGTGTAACATTGATGTAGGATCTGACTAACCTGGTGCTGTTGCACACGGTGGCTTTATTCCACTGTATTGATGTTAGCATGCTGTTAACACACAGTGTGTTACTTCCAGGTGTAGTTCAGCAGGCATGATGCATTGCAGCTATGACCATCACTGTAGCATAGTTTACAGCACTGTTACTTCTGATGATGTAGTCTCCATCCATGTGCCATTTCACTGATGTGTGTAGTATTGGCAGCATGTGTGCCTGTGTGTGCAGTACGTGTGTGATGTGTGTAGTACACATGTATACATGCTTACAAATGCATACACGACATTACACGGGCTTCAACATTCGTACACTAGCTTACTCGTTCTTCCACACGCGCACACAGGCTAACACGCGTGCACACATACTTACTCGGGCTTACTGGCGCGCATGGGTGCAGACACACTCTGGGCAGGTTTGCAGGTCACATCAGTGGTATCCATGGCGTACGCCGTCAGTCTCCTGACGTTCCCTAGGATAGCTCATGACATGTCTCTTCCACTGAGTACTGACAGCACACATGTGACACTGCTCCGGTGAGGTTACAGTGTTTTGTACATACACACTCATGTTGTCACCTATCTTCTACTTTAATAGTCCCCTTAACCTACACTACATGGTAGAGGCTTGGCCCATATGGCATGACATGTTGTGATTCAGTATCCTCAGCCTCACTTGCCTCAGACTGCCTACAAATGCTTCATTACATCTCTGACAGAGCGCTTCCACACATAAGTACCAGTACGCAGTAGCTATGTTGTCTCCAGCTACATCTAACTAAACCTACATTTAGTATGTATATTATCCATATGTCTTGTTTTGAGGTACAGCCCGTTCTTGTGGCACTGCTCTACGCTTCCACACCAGGGATCGGGGGAAGACAACTACTGGTTCATTGATATCCAATGGACAAAGCCGCCACTGGCCTTGGACTTGGACATTGGCATGTTTCTTCGACTGTATTCATACTGTATTTGCAGCTGTCATTGCTCTGTTTAGCAACGTGCAAAACGTTAGTTGCATAACATCCGGGTACATTTTGCACATAACACTGCTCGCGCACGGACAGCTTACTGTTTCATGTATCACATAATTACGTAGGGTTACCACTTGTCACACTTTGCGAGGGACAGTCCCTCTTTGGGCAGTTGTGTCCTGCAAAAATGTGAGTAAATGGCAAATGTACTGAGATTTTAGGACAAAATTATTTTCTATATTTTATGTCATAGTTGCATAAAACAGTTATTCTGTATCTGAAACACCTAAATGTTATAAGAAACAGAATAAGGAACTAAAATGCTAGAACAATAGACTTTTATTCAGGCAAAACACTGAAGTTCTGTCCTTTGTACTGGCCGTGGGTATGTTTTGCCCTGCAAAATCTGATGTTTGTAGCACACGTCACACTTTGGGCATTTGGAAAGGTGGCAACCCTATCATTACATCATTTGCATAGCTTACACATACAAATGGGGTATGTTGCAAATCCCAACATTGTCCATGCAATGTTCGTGTTACGGGCGGTCTTGCATGCCCCTGCAGGTGTTTGCTGAATAGCCTGGCAGTCATCTTTCCTTGCTGTACTCTCACTCAATCCATACAGGCCGAAGGTGTCGTGTATCATGGCCTAGGCTTTGCTGTGTGCTATGTCTATTTGTGGTGTATGCATGGCTGTGGGTATGTCCCACTGTCATCATTGGTAAAGGTGACACCCTATAGGTACTTCCTGTAGACTGCTGTGTCATTTGACATGTCAGCACATACCTGCAGATGAACATCCTACTGCAGCGCTTTTCATACCTTCTGAGTTATCTTGCAGTTGATAATGCTGTTTCCTCAGACATGTATCTGTTTCAGATCATACCTATCACCCTCCTAGTGCAAAACATCTGTACAAAGCCTAACATGATGGGGGGACAGATAGGGGCAGATTCTACATATTGCTCTTACACACGTAGATAGTTGACAGTATTATAGGTTTTGCATTAGTACGACCTTTCTGAGGGATTTTTAAACACATATGTTTATCATTATGTAATGACGTCAGTTCTCAGGTATTTAGCTGACAGGTACAGATTGTGGAGTAACACACCACACATATGAGGCATACATCTGCACATTCGTACAGTTGCGAGGTATGTTTCTGATACTGGACATCTATTTCCTTACATCAATACACACAATACATGGTGCCATCACAGGCCAGTTACCATTACATTCCTATTGCGGGACACACCCACCCACTGGGTTATATTCCTCACACAGGCCAACAGGTGCTTATCCACACTAATTATTCCATCATGTACCTTATGTGTATGCTGGTATTTGCGCTTTCCGTCAGTGGCAGAGCTCTCATATGAGTATGGGGGACTGGACACTGTATCGGTGACACTGCATGACACCCTGAGGGACACATGTCTTTTGAGTCTATTAACCTTGCACATTGACTTTCACAGGCCATACATTGTAATTTACATTTGTGGACAAACATGCTTATGACTTGTACATGTTTTGTCATTTGTCCTGACATCTTTCTTCTCACCTGTCCACCTAGTATCACTAGTTCTGTACATTTCATTAGGACGGGTTACCTTCATACCTCTCACCTGTACACATTATGGGTATACGCCCTGGGGTTTGACCTATGATTCTGTTACATTTGTCATGATAATGTGCCTTTCTGGTAGATTGCTGGCAAGCCATGATGGACTGTGCGGTTAGGTAATCATGACTTGACATTTCTATTTCATGATTACTAACTCTCATAACATTCGTATTCCTGACTACGCAATTATTTTCTCAATGGTCTGACTTTGTCTGAGGTACATTTAATATAGTCCCTATTTGTCTGTCGTGTACTATGCCTTAGTCCAGCTGTCTTATTCTGACATTCTGGCAGGTATGGTTACCATCTTGGTCGTACGCATGTCCTTCCATGATAATTGCCTACATGACACTGATATAGGTCCCTACATCTTCCCCCAATGGTTTACACAATATCCAGTAGATGGGTTGCACCGTTTTGGAGAATGTAGGCGTGTGCTATATCCACATAGGTATATTGATCACTCCCATGGGGCGTACCTAATGGATCTGTGCCAACCAACAACTTGGCCCAATTCTGCATACCCATGATTCCCATACCTGACACACCTCCACAGTACCCATTAAACATGTTTAATGTGAGCGATAATAAAGTGTGGGACACTTCTGAGCACTCCCCACTCTGCGGATATCAGCTCATACGTCATACATTCAATCGACCCATGTGTTATTACCCTTGCACCTGCTACTGTTGCATGTACACCTATATCGTAGTTGCAGGTGTGACTTCTTTTGCATCAATGAAGGTTGACACTTCGTACAGGATCAATTTTTGGGGTCCTGCAAAGGACACCTATATTCATGTTTAACATGTAGAACTTGCAGGCCCTGTCACACTGGTACTTTCCATGCAATGGTTCGGAAACCATCGGTGTATTCTCCTTTCATGCATGTCTGCCTGTCTATCCATATTAGCTATACCGTGACCTATTTATATACATGTGTTATATGTACAGGGACATATGTTTGTTGTGTATATATCTATTCATGTATTGTGTGTGTATAGATTTATATATGTACATATATACATATGCCTGTACATTCCTCATCTCGTAATTTGCTGTGGATTATGTCTGTGGAAATATGTGTATATATATCTCCATATCATACCTTTCAACTGTACAGATTTCTGCTGCATGTACAGCTGTTTGCTTCTTATCTTTGGTCCATTTTTCATAACCTTGTGTCTATCTGGCAAGTTAGTGGCATATCATTAAAGACTGACATTGGTAAATAATGACAAACATTTCAGGTTACGACTTCATACCCTTCAGAGAATCCATGCTAGTGACACACCTGTTATTCTATCCACTTCCTATGTTTGTTAGGGCAATATCTGGGGATTGTCCCTATTTGTACCAGTTGTCATGGCTTTGTCCGGTTTTGTACTTTACGGGTTTAACAGGTATGCGCCATGTACATAGAACGTGGGGAAAACACCATTCATTTTCTATTCTGTGAGCGGATTACACACGCGCAGGTGCACTTGCGTATCCTTATTGTGGGTTACATGTGTTTCATAGTTAATTGTGCTTCCGTGAACATTCATAATTCTGACCGTAACAGTTACATATCTGTATTCCAGTTTATGGACTACTGCGAAACACACGTTCACCTTTACATATTTAAATGTGTGTACTGCACGAACGCTTTCATTACACTTTCAGGTTATATGTGCAGTGGTTGTAGGTCAACCGGGACTTCATTCACGTTGGCCGGATACCGGGACCACTATTCTATTGGTGTTCTCCCTCATTGATATGCATACCCATAGTACTTAGCTACAGCAACATACGCCTAACCGCTTCACCTACGACACAGACATCCATTCTCCTATTGGGAAAAAGGCAGTACTACATATTACACATTCCCTATTGCCTACTGCTGTGGACTCCAGCTGCATTGTTAATCACTCCGAGGATATGCAGAACACCAAGGCATATAGTCCAGCCACATACAAGTCTTTGATTGTCAGGGTGTTCATGTAATGATCTGGGTTTAGGCTTGTCCACCTGGTGAATGGAACTTCCCTGGTCGAGGTCAAATGTCAGATGAAGCATATGGACAGGGATTATCTCCCTATTTTGAAGTTTTACCTGTGTTTATAGACACAGGTGTTTGGGCACCTGTCAGCAGCTTATTCTCTTGGCATTACATATTATGGGGGTGGTTGTTATAGTCCATACTCCACGATGAGGGGTGTTCCCATTCACATTTGACTATTACCTGTATACAGTCATATGGGGATTATTATTTTTGGACATGAAGTGACTACAGGTATGCAGTTGTACATTACACAAGTGTGAGGGCTGTTCCTGTAAATTTGTACAGAACATACCTCTCAACCTCTTAGGGCACCGAACCTGCGCAAAACCTACACGATGGTGGGACAATTAGGGACACATTTTAACGGTTGCTCTTACAAGCTTAGAATGTTGATAGAATGCTAGGTTTTGCATTAACATGACTGTTGTGCAGGTTGTGGAGTCTTATACTCAGGATATTTCTCATTATTTAGTGACGTCAATCCCCAGCTATTTACCACACTGGTGCAGATTGTCGGAGGCACACACCAACACTATGGGGCAAACCTATGGTCATTCTTAGGGTTGCCACCTTTTCGACTGCCCAAAGTGGGACATGTTCTGTAGAGATGTCAGATTTTCCAGGACAAATCATACCTACAGCCATGCATAGTACTGAACTTTAACCTTTTTTGTGCATATAATAGCTTATTCTAGTAACATTTGAATTGCTTATGCTACTTCACATAACATATTGAGGATTCATACATAATAACCATTTTATGCGACTATTAAAGTAAATTAGGGAATAAACTCTCGGGACATTTGCTATGTGTTGATTTATTTCACAGGACACAACTGCCTACAGAGGGAGTGTTACTCGCAAAGTGGGACAGGTGGTGACCCTAGTCATTCTGCGAATATCTGGACAGTTGGGTGGTATGGCACAGACCTCTGTAATACGCTGTTGTGTTCTGGCACAGCAGTAGCTCAGCATTAAAGACTGCAGTCGGAACGTGCTGACAGACAGTTGGGTTTCAGACTTCATACTCCAGACATTAATGCCAATGTGCAAACTGTTATTCTATCAAATTCTATGTTTCTAAGAGATATGTTTACAGATTGTCCCTGATTTTGGACCTTTGTCTCACTTATATTCACGGCTCTGTCCAGATATCTTGCTCACACAGGTTGACAGGTATGGTCAGTCACGACTCCACACAGTCAGTGTCCCTCACACTTGATCAGGGTTGACCTGTTTACGTAGTGTCTTCCTCGCCCTCATGCCGTTTTCCACTTTGCAAATGTGTGCATTATATTCTCCTTCCTATTCGTGTCTGGACACGTGCATCACGGAAAGGTATTTTATCCTGGGTGGTAGGTTATGCATGCCCACTTAGGGCTGGACAGTGTCATGGACCTCCACTGCACATTCTGACTTGTGTCCAGATATCTACTGGATTGGACATCATGTCGTCATACCCATTCTACTATTTACACAAGTTGGTCATCTCATGAGGGATATCCCAAAAATTGGTCAAATAGAAAACATGTTGGATAACGAAGATTTTTGTGGATGCACGAAAACGTGCAGGGGGGTTTTACCTGCAGAGGATACATGGTTTGCAATCCTGACACTGCCTAGGGTGACAATACCTACTACATATGCGTAGGGGTCACTGTGTGTAGCTGTTTCTGCAACAAACCAGTGGACCAAGTACAGCTGGATTTGGTGGACGTTCTGGTATGGTGGCAGGTTGTGTGTTGTGGAGGGTATGCTGGGTAGGCTATTATGCATCAAGGTGTGTTGCGTTTGTTATGGCCAGTTCCATCAGGACCCATCTGTGGGTATGTGACGGTGCCGTATCTATACATTTGTCTCGCATATTTCCATATTCATATGTTTGTGAGATTGTGTCCTACACTATGGCCTGTCTGCTTGTCTTGCAGCTGTTTCTACATGAGGTTGTGTTCCTTTCCACTTCACCCGCTGCCCCCTCATACACCTCCAGTTCACCTTTTCTGCATACGACACATGTATCGCCTTTGAGGAATTTACCATTAAACACACACCCCTCACACGCGAATTACTCACACCCTATAGAGCACTACTTTGGTTGTTGACCCATGACATGGCCAGAGTTACACATTGACTACCCTACATGTGTCAGGTACCTTTATGGTTGTGTGGACTACCCTGCCATGTTTGCTTTCCATATGCTATACCTCACGCACATAGGTACACGACCTTACTTCACTTTCATTATTTGGTTGGTGTATCCGGGTACTACCCGTTCGACTGTGTCGCATACACGTTCGGATTATATAGCTGACTTCCGGATTTTGCCAGCCTGTTCTACTCATTGGTAGGATGGCACCTTTTCCTATGTCCAAGCTATTCCTTACACATGTCCGACCGTTGTGGACATTGCCTCCCCACAGTCAATGGTTGTGTTTCCACCTTTTCAATTGGCCACAGTGTGACATAGGGTTACCACCTGTCCCACTTTGCGAGGGCCAGTCCCTCTTTGAGCAGTTGTGTCCTGACATGTAATTGTCAACATGGCAAATGTCCTGAGATTTTAGGACACATATTTCTTATATTTTATGTGATAGTTGCATTAAACAGTTAATTCTGTATCTGAAATACCTGACTGTTATGAGAAACAGAATAAGCAACTAAAATGCTACAGGAATACACTTTTCTGTAGGCAAAACAGTTATGTTCAGTCCTTTGTACTGGCCGTGGGTATGTGTCGGCCTGTACAGTCTGATGTCTGTACCAAACATGTCCCACTTTGGCCATTTGTAAGGGTGGCAACCCTACTGTGACAGTTGCGGTGAACACAGCATATTTTACAGGCCGACACATACCCAAGGTCAGTTCGGCAGATAGAACTTACAATTCTTGCCTATATCTAAGCTTATTCTTGTAGCATTTCAGTATCTTATTGTATTATACGTCCAGTGAAATATGTTTACTGCAACTACTGCATGATGTCTACAGAGGAATTATGTCCTATATTCTCTGGACATTTGCCAGTTTTACATGTTTGTGTCAGGACACATCTGCCCACAGAGGGACTGCCGCTCGCAAAGTGGGACAGGTGGTAATCTTGGTCGATGGTACGGATCATACTGTTCCTTTCGGCCTACATGTGTCCGTATTGTTATGGCTCGTTTATATGCTCCTTCTGTTTCATTTACATGCGTATGCTATTTCCTATCACTTTTTGTATGTGAAATACGGACATACCTTTTGTATGTGACTATTACATGGCTTGTGGGATATGATTCAGACATACGGTCACTACCTATATCTACATTTTTCCTCGTGTATTTTGTTATGGACACATCTGCACAGCTATGTTCCCTCCCTCATATTATGGGTCGGATGGTGACCCTCTCCGTTGGACTGGACGTACCTACTGGCGGCGCGCTAACATCTGATACGTTTCACTTCCACATGGTATAGCTATCACCACTACGTTGGACTACAGGCACACGGTTTTCCTGTCATTTGTTCATGGGTAGGGACCTGTTTTTCCCTACCGTGCATTTGTGTTTGACTCTTCATTTTCTGTTCGCAAGGACTCTGCTTTGCATACGTTTCAGTCTCCACGGACACTGATAGGTACAATTACTATTGCTGGCGGAATATAATATTCAGCAGTTTGAGTTGCTCCTCGGAAGCCGACATTGACACGCCTCCCTGCGCAACTTCGATATGCCCCTTGCACTTGCGCATGTTTCCTATGCATGTGGCTGTGGCAGCTGCGCGCCTTCGTTAATATGCATATGGTGCGTCTACTCCACATCTATGCCGCATGGCCGGCGCAAGACTTACGCCGGACTTGCGCCGAGCTTCATGAATCCGGGGGATTATTTAAATTAACAGGGTCTGTTGTTTTGAAACATAATCCATATCTGCAATTAAAAACAACCTGATTAAAATGTGTTTGCCCTAAATTTTTACATGCTAGAAATAGATGTGCCGTCGTTAATACCAGTAGGGCTTCTGGCATTCAGTCTTAACTGCCATACTAGTTCTTTGTCATCTAGCAGATTATCTAATTGTTATAATATGGTAATAGCAATTGCTGGTTATGTTGCTGATTGAAAAGTTTGAATTTATTGGGCAATATTGTCTGTAAATTCTGATAGTGTAATTGTTACTTTAAATAGGGTATCATCAGAAGTTTATGTAACTCTGAGGAAGGGACCAAAGTGCATAGTTCAAATCAATAAATAAAGCTTTTATCACCCATAGAGTTTTATCACTCTTGGAGCCATATAATCAAAGTTACACCAAACAACTTCTCTGGTCCAAAATTAATTAAAACACAACCATTTGGCTTGCCACTCTAAAAAATTGCATCTTTGTGGCATCTTAAAACAGTCCTCACAGGTGTTCTAGAAAACAGGCAGTCACAGGATGTTCAGGCTATAGTCCTTATTAAGGCCTTGACTCCAGCACTGTCACAGATACTCCCCTCAAAATACTGGAAGACATAACCCTGAATGGGCAAATATGCTCCATACTTTTCAAGGACTTCTTTCCACATGATCCTCCAGAAGAGGAATTATCAAAATGTCGACTTTCTTATGATTAAGACCATAAGATCAAAGTTTTGAAACTTCAAAATTTAAATAAAAAAAATAATAAAAACAAAAACTCTTTTTTGTACATTTTGTGAAGGGGAAAGTCCCCTGCACCCTCTCCCACCCACTGCTAATTAAATATACCAACTCCAAGATCGCACTACAGCAAGGAACATGGTAAATATACCTTTTTGCGCTATATGGCAATCTCCATTTAAAGGTTCGAAGTTTCAGAACTTTGATCTTATGGTTTCAACGATAAGAAAGTCAACTTTTAGAAAGTCTGAAATTTAGAAGTAGACTCATATATATATATATATATATATATATATATATATATATATATATATATATATATATATATATACACACACACACACACACACACACACACATATACATACATACATGCTGACACAAACACAAATATATATACATATATATATATATATATATATATATACACACACACGTGTGTAGATACAAACATAAACACACACATACACACACATATACTCAAAAAAACACAAAGTATTCCACTGCATGTGTGCATATGAATGTGTGTGTGTGTGTGTGTGTGTGTGTGTGTGTGTGTGTGTGTGTGTGAGAGACATAAAATATCTTGTACTGTAGATGCAGAGAATTGTGATAAAGAGGGAAGCCAAAATTCAGTCTCCTAATCCTGCAGTATAAAATATTTCATGTATTACACTAGTCTCTCATATATTTCATTTATCCATTTTCTGTTTCTTTTCTATATTTTAGATTACTGCTTCCAATTAATTTCAGTTGGATGTAGAAATTCAAAGGTATTCTGTTGCACAGGACTTTACATTGGTGTCTTGATTTTTATGAATGGTATTACCTTGTGAGCGGTCTCTTGATGTTCTGAGGTTAATAGTCTGCAATTTATAGGTTTTATGTTTTTTCTGTCATAGTTGAGGTCATAAAGAAACATTATAGTAATATCTTATAAGTGTGTAACTTACGTTTGTGTTGCAAAAATTTAAATCATATTTTTAGTAGTGCTAGTTTCTGGTTCAATATGCTGATAATGCTATTTTCTGCATAACTGCTTATGTTTTTCTTTTTTTAATTCTGTTATTCTTTTATTTTTGTTTGGGGAGGTGGGTTCTTGTACATAATTTGAGATGTTTTACTTTTTAACACTATGTGGAGGACACATTTATATATAGCTATGCATATAAATAAATATAGACCTATTGAGATATATCTGTATGTATGCAGTACATGAGTATGCATATGTAATTGGACAAAAAAATTGAAACACAAACCAACAACTTCAAAGGAATGAAGCAAATATTGAAAACTGTTTTAACACAAGGTCCCCTACATGAAATTCCCTGTTGTGAGAAGCTTTGCCTCTACCATCCTTGCTAACTCCAAAACTATTGCACCGAAGAGGAAGGGGGATTCTTTGAGATATTGCTGTATTTAAATCATTATATTAACAAAAATAACATGTAAGATGATCTTCTTTGCTCCTGTATCTATCTATATCTACACGTATGCCTGTATAGTATGCATGTGTGCACATTTCCCATTAACTCTTTTGAAAGCGCAGAATGTTTGCAGCTGATTTTGCTGTCAGAAAATGTTGGCAGTTGACAGCAGAAATTAATAAAAAGAGTACATTAATTTTTTGCTTTTTTGGCAGTTGACAGCAGAAATTAATAAAAAGAGTACATTAATTTTTTGCTTTTTATGAGGATATTAATGTCAGTAAGGTAAGTATAAGCGGCAACATGTGTGTGTGTGGGTTTGGGTTGCAGTAAATGATATCAAGGGGGATAGAATTTGTGTTGCATGTGTGTATGGTGTATACGGCAAGTTTTCACAGGTTAGGATTAGAATAAGGACTAGGGATGTGGATATATGTTGTGTTGTGCAGGCGTGGTGTTGCGTGTCTTCGTTATCCATGCATTTTGCTGACTTTGCCTCTATTACTCAGTCTGCTTAAAACAGTATGCAGAATTTTTATTGCCACACATTTACTCAAATTTATCTCAGCAGGAGCACCAATACCTAGCTCAGCATAGCCTATAAACACCTGCCTTTTTAAGGTTCTCACCAGGGGCGGCTCGTGGCATCGGGCTGCCGGACTGCAGCCCCCTCAGCTAGACAGCTGAGTATTTATTTAGTTTATTTTATTTTTAATGTAAAAAAAAAAAAATTAAATCTGTTCTTTACAACTTTAAATTTCGAGTCCGCGACTCGAAATTACGCGCATGCGCATTGCGCGCTTCTAGCGCAACAGCGTTTTTTTTTTTTTTTATTCTTGCTGCTGCAATGTTTTGATTGCAGCCCGGGGAAGCAAAGAAGGCATCATTCTGATGCCCAGAACTCCCCAGAAGTCTATGCGGTTGAGACACAAACCGCATAGACATGGAAGGGGCTCTGGCTGCGACGTCCACAGCCACGTCATGACGTGCTTGCTGGGCAAATGCTGCTGATTGGTTGTCGCTCTCTTCCCGGGCTTTATGTCCTGGGAAAAGAGCGAGAATCAGTCAGTCAGTTTTCGGCGTTGGACCTATTGGGACCTTTTTTTTTAGTGTGTGTTAAAACAGTACTGTCAGTACAAATTTGAATTTTAAACATTTTTTTTTTATTTTTTGGCACAAGAGAAGAGAGCGCGAGGCAACAAGGACCTGGTGGATTTATTATTGCTGCTGCTTGCCTTCCCTAATGAACAGGTGAGTTATTTATTATTTTTTACTATTTATTTCATTGTTTATTATTATTAATCCGTACTGTATGTCTGTGATATTTGTTATAAAGTTGGTTGATATTTGAATGGAAAAGGCAATGTGTCATATATTTGGATTTAAAGTTAGGTCATTTATTTATTTTATTCTATATTGTTTTGTTTTAAATGATTGACTGGCAGAAAAGTTTACTAAGTCACCTGCATGGAGAAGAAAGTTGACTAAGGTTAACACTGCAGGGATACAGACAGTTACTGAAACATGACTAAAACTGCTCTTAATAGGGAGTCTTGTGGAACTCCAGTAAGGAATTTCTTTGACTGGAAATCTGCTGTGTGATGGGTGATTCTGATTCCTACTATGTAATCAAATGGAAGTAGCTGTAGTTAGTAGTAATACTAAGGCCATGATAAGGTATTTATATTGCATATGGTACATTTTTATCAGTTTCTCTGCTCTCATGGAAATAGAATACTCTTTGTGGTGTGCATTAATATTCTTCAGACAGTTTCTTATTTTCTTGGTAGAGTAAGAGAAGCTGTATGAAACATACTACAGTATTCTTCAAGCTTAATATTTAAATGTCAAGTTTTCTCTCATTTTAAAAAGCTAGACCAAGAGAAGAAGAGTAGAATATCCTAACTCATTTTAACTTGTCTTAAAAAGCACATTTCTACTTAAAGTCTAGACATCTGTTTTCTATGAAAACAATCTGCTGGCTTTTACTATTATGGTAGCTTGAAGCCATTTTCCAATGGCAAACTTGCCTTGCTTCTTCACTGCTGTTATAACTGTAACTGATTAATCAGAAAAACAGGTATAATCCATTTAATAAAAGCATCCCTCAGAGGTTCATAGGAAAATACTAGGTAATCCGTCTGTAGACTAGTACAAGTCCAGTCAAAATCAGAGGTCAGAATCAAACCATGTACCTTAATGTCAACTCCCCCATGCCACTGGCAGCCTGAGTTCTGGGACATACTTGAACTCCTGGTAGGATTGGCCAGGGAACAAGACAAAACAATTGAAAGCTCTCACTCCTACCCTAGGAGATGAGTTTGGGTAAAACCAGTGCTTGTGCATGAGCCTCACATATCATCTTCCCTAATTATGAGAGTGATGACAACATCTTGATGTCACTAGGCTAGCCACTCTCACAGCTAGGTACGGGTACCTCAACTGTCTCATAAGAATGATGGCTCCCAGCCCCACACTGCATCTCCCTGTCATACCCCTCATTCCCCAGATCCACAAGTGCAACATCATTGAGATTGTTTTCCCAAGTTGTCAGAAGCCCTACCTGGAAAAGGATCCTATGTGTTGGCACCTGTAAAGGAGCCATTCCCGTATCTGGGGTTGGTGTGTGTGTGTGTGTGTGTGTGAAAATGCCCCAGGTGGTGTGGTAGGGAATACCTCAGGCTTGAACCCTGTACCCTGTATGCAGGTGTTAAAGACTTGAGTTCCCTACCCACCACCATTTGTAAATAAATTGCAGATTTTTGCCTCATATTTGATCTGATCTGTTCCTCATAATATCTGTGGTTTGTAAATGCTGCAATGCTTGATATTTGATGGTGTAGTAGTACCATTGTTGCCTCACAGCTGCAGGTTCTCAGGTTTGATTCTTGGCTGGGGTTCCTTCTTTGTGGGGTCCGTATCTTCTCCCTGTGTTTGTGTGGGTTTGCTTTTGTGTCCTCCCATGTTACAAAGACATGTCTACATTATTTCTTCCTGGGCCTCTGCTGAAAATTGTTTTTTTGTTCCAAGTCAGACTGTCCTGATTAACAAATGTTAAATAAAATTGACAGGCATTTGAATTTCAGACTTCAGGTTTCTGAATGTTTAATTCCTTGCAGATTTGATGGTGCAGTGGTAGTATTGTTGCCTCACAGTTATAGGTTTTCTAGTGTGATTCTTGGTTGGGGTGGCTTCTGTGTGGAGTCTGCATCTCCTCCCTGTGTTTGTGTGGATTTGCTCTGGTGCCCTGCCATTTTACAAAGACGTGTCTGCAGTATTAATCCCTGCGTCTCTGCTGAAAATTGTTTTTGTTCTGTCCGCAGTAAAATTGACCGGCATTTGAATTTCAGACTTCATGTTCTTCAGAATACATAGTAGCACAACCTTTTTTTCTAGCAATTTTCTAAGTTTATAAGATGAATATTTTAAATTTGTCCCTATTTTTGGGACTGTATTCCCCCATTATTGGCTTCGTCCAGGTTTTTGTGCTAAGGTTGACAGCTATGGCAAGAACTGAATTCGGACTGTAGAATTGTGCATATTTACTGATAAAGGTGCACTGTAGAATTGTGCATATTTACTGATAATGGTGGACTGTAGAATTGTGCATATTTACTAATAATGGTGGACTGTAGAATTGTGTATATTTACTAATAATGGTGGACTGTGGAAGTCTGAGTAGACTTTTTTATGATAAATGTTCTCAACTGGGCAGTTTTGCCATTATGGGTGCATATGTTTTGTTTCATTGCTTACTGGAAAAATGTTCAAAACAAATTTAAAACACCCTCTAACAAGTGTACTGTATTGTACAAGGAATATAATTTTAGTACAATGAGGAAGGTGTATCAAAGAGCACATGTATGTTTCATATGCAAGGGGCCTATGATTCAAAACAGCCCAAAATTAATCTTTATCTGCCACTGGCAAAATGTATTTTCTTTGAATGTGGGTTTCAATGCTGTTTCAATGAATGTGAGTTTCAAGGGCAGAGAAGTTTTAATGCTAAGTTTTCATTGTGAGACTGCATTGCTTTGTTTAACAGATGACTTAATGTTTGTGCTGTAAAATACAAAATAAAACTTTCAAATGAAGTCCAACTCATCATTGAAGTAAAGCAGTATGCACATTAGTGTTTATGGTAAATGGAGTGAAATAGCCAAGTAATGGTTCATTGGAATGGCTGCAGAGGCTCCATTCAACCATTATTTTGTCAGGGGAAGGGCAGCAAACTCAGACAGGCCCAGCTGAACTATACCTCCCAACTGTCCAGATTTTCAAAGAATGAATAGATTTTTGCTTCTTATTTTTGGTTTGTTGTTCATAAAATTTGTAGTTTTAATTCCTAAATGATTTGCCAGAAGTCACTAAATAATAAGTTTCAGACTTCATAACCTTCATAAAAATGCATGTTAAAGTAAGAGCCGTTCTATCAACTGTCTCAATTTATACAAGAGCAATTTTAGTACTGTTTATATGTGCCCCAATATATTTGGCCTTGTTCAGATTTACTGCATTAACAGGTTGAGAGGTACATGCAAATAAATTGCTTTATAGAATTAGGCATAGCCAACCTCTCAACTGTCCCCAATTTTGGCTCAAAATGTTGCTCTTCCCCTAATAATCCCTCCAAAATAGCAATTTTGGAAGAAAACATGGAGGGTTTACAATTAAGAAATAACTGTAATAATCAAAGTTATAGATTACTTGAAATGCATGTAGATTCTTTTATTTTGTCAGCTGCTCAAGGTAGCAGTACTAATATTAAAGTGTCCCTTCTTTGACAGGTAGCAGCTGTATTGTGTGTCTATTTTATATTTTTGCATCACATTTTTGGTCCATTTTTCATAAAATTGTGTTTTTGGCAAATTAGTGACAAATCACTAAAGACTGAAGTTAGAAAATGACAGACATTTGAGTTTCAGATTTTATACCCTTCAGAAAATTCATACTAATGCAAGACCTATTCTATTATCTTTCTAAGTTTATTAGAGCAATATTTAAAAATTGTCCTTATTGTTGTGCCTTTGTCCCACTTCTGTGTATGGCTTTGTCCAGATTTCTTGCTCTTGAGGTTGAGAGGTATGACAAATGTGTCAGGGCCATCACAGTCGGCCAGAGAGATTTCAAATTGTGACATGCTTGTTGCACCCCACTCCCCCATGTAGTGACTCTGGATGTGTCCAAGCAAGGCAAGGAGTAGTTGTATCTACCTTGGATGGGAAGGACACACTGCATAAGTACTACAGTGGCTTTTCATCTGTCCTTGATTTTGCAGAATGGTCTGGTTTCTGTCATATTTTTGTACTGTTGATTTATGCTTATTACTCAGATTTATGCTTATTACTCAAAGTGCCTGTTGCTCTGTGTTTAAGTAGCAATGCTTTAATGACCATAAGGTAAGCTTGTCTGACATCGTAAGATGCAAGTAAGCTTTAATAAGCATACTGTTTGCCAACATTGAAAGCCTTTCTGTTGTTGCCATGCAGAGAATACTTGACTAGATAATGTATAAGCCTTGGGTATTAAAGGACAGGATTCCATTATTTTAAAAAGCTCATTACACTTGTTGGAGACTTCCAGTCATCTCTACAGACTTTACCCGTAAACTAAACAGAATGCCAATCATGTGTGGTCCATAACAGAATGCCAATCATGTGTGGTCCATAACCTGTACAGTAATCCTTTAAGCAATGTATCTTGAGCTTGTTTCTTGTTTGCTTTTCATTTTTTACTTTTATCATGTTTTCCCCATGAAACAAGTTGTCAGGCAGCAGGTCTTTTTTGGATAAGAAACATTTTTACAAGTGGGGGCATCACATAGATTTCTACTTTCAGCATGTTGCTTGGTACTTTAATAAACCTGAATATATTATAATTAGAACTGCAGTGCAAGGGAGAAGTGGTTTGAGTTGAGTGCTTCTGGTTTTTCTTATACTTGATTTTGACTGGCATTCCAGTAATGTATTTAAAAAGTAATTTATTTTTTCATGCCTCACAACCTTTTGTTTCCATCTAGATATTAAGTAAGCTGTCATGCAGCCAATGCATTGAAATATTTTTATTCTTCTACACTTATTTTTGTCTTGATTGGACTTTCATAATGATGGTTTGCCACCCAGGGCAGCATATTTAATTAAAGTTATTTTTTTGTGGTTTTGTGCATAGCTCCTCCCCTTTATGGTTGACCACACCCCTTCCCTTTGACCCCACCCATTCAGCGTCTCCTGCAGCCCCCCTGTGATTTGAAGTCACCAGCCGCCACTGGTTCTCACATTTTATTTGGTAGTTTTAAATTGTGTATTAAAGTGCTGCTTGACTGATTCTTTTCCAAAAAGATGGTCTCCCAGTATCATTATTAAAAATGTATTTAATAATTATAGATTATATTGTTCTGAAG
>NC_056745.1:1071291962-1071339462 GCF_019279795.1 Protopterus annectens | reverse complement strand
TAGGACTACCCTGGCATAGTGCCACCCGACCTTAGTTCCCAGTGCCTCTGTTGAGTAGAGCCACTGAAGTTGCCCCTGTGGTGAATTTTCTGTTTCCCATCCTCTCATCAAGATTTATCTTGAAGAGGGTCAGCGAAGTGCTCTGTTTGACATGTATGGGAAGTCTGTTCCATAGCATGGGCAATCTCTGGGTTATGAACCTGTCCCTCCAGTATGTTCTGTTAATTGTGGTAATGAGGTTGAGGTCTATGAAGCATGTGGTGCGGAGGGATTGAGATTTCTTTAGATGTAGCATTTCTAACAGAGCTGGGTCAGACATGGCTTTGTTAGTCAATCAGAGATCGCCTCTAAGGAGGTGATATGAGACAGAGAATAGTTGGAGTTTTTTGAGTCTGTCCATATAGGACAAGTGTTTAAGGCCTAGGATCCTCTTTGTGAGGTACTTTTGCGGCCTCTCCAATTGTTGCAGGTGTCTAGTGAGGTACATGCCAAATGTGGCACTGTACTTGATGAGTGGCCTAATGAGGGAAGAGCAGAAGGAGACAATGACCTCTTTCTTCCTGTATGCAAAACCCTTAGTAATGAGATGTGCCACATAGAAGGACTTTTTGACCACAGTGACAATGTCGTGATCAGAAGAGAGGTTGCTGTCAACTTGTGTTCCCAGTGTCTTAGAATGCCTTCTGTCTTCAATGGACTACCATCAATGTGGTAATTCATGGGAACTGGGTTTTTCCCAAAAGGGATGACGACACATTTTTTGGCATTGAGCTTAAGGCCATGGTTCTGACACCAGTCGGTCTCAGTGAGGCCATTCTGTAGGATGTCAACATCACTTGGGGAGTTAATAATAGCTCCAAATTTGCAATTGTCTGTGAACTTTGTCAGCCAGAGTCCCTATGTGTTAATCTGGACTTCAGAGAAGTAGATACCAAACAGGAGTGGACCCATGACTGAACCCTGTGAGACGCCACTCATGACTAGTCAGCAGTCTAACTTGGAGTCAGCTGCTTTCACACTGTGGGTTCTATCTGTTAGCCAGTTTGCAACCCACCTAGTGATATAGGAGTTGATGCCAAGCTTAGTGAGTTTTCCTATAATTCCTGAGTGGGGAATGGTATCAAAAGCCTTGGCCAGATCAAGGTAGTCTGTATGAACCACCTTGCCTTCATCCACAGCTCTGGTGACTGACTCAAAGAAGTCAACCAAGTTGAGCAGGCATGAGCTACCCTTCACAAAAACAAAATGTGTGGGATCCAAAGTTTGGAGATTCCCCATATCCTTTTTTATTAGGTCCATGATGATGCATTTTATAGCTTTGCATATCAGACTCATCAAGATAATGGGGCGATAGTTCCCAGGGTCTGTAGTAACTCCTCCTTTTTGGAGAGGGATGACTGTAGCAGTGTGCCATTCAGTAGGGACAAAGCCTGAGGTGAGGCTGTGATTGAACAGGGCACACATGTGAGGTGCCAGTTCACTCTGTAGTTCATGTAGAACACAACCAGAGATATTGTCATGTTGCATAGAACCTGTATTCTTGGCCTTGAACAGTGCTGTTTTAACCTGTCCAGCAGTAATACTGGGTGCCTGGCAATCTACTGGTATTGTGCTTGGTCCTTTGGGGGGGAGGGGTAAAGTTGACACTGAATCTGTCACCTAGTATACTGGCAATATCTCTTGGCTCGGAATAGGAGGTACCATTGTGCAGTAGCTCAGAGCAAATATGGGTATTGCCATGGAAATTCTTTACATAACTATAGAAGGCCTTGTTGTTGTCTTTACTATCTGCTGCAATTCTGTTTTCATAGCTAGTTTTAGAGGATTTGATGAGGGATCTCAACTTTTTGTTGAGGCTGATAAGGGAGTTTTTTCAGTCTTGGTGCTTCACCTTATTCCGCATCAGTTTCCTCCTTCTGTTGTAGAGTTTGTTTATGGCAGGGGACCACCAGATTGGCTTCCTTTTTTTGGAGGAGAGCATCTTGGTTCTATTGGGTATGGTGAGATCCATGCATTTGTGTACATGTTCAAACAGTGCGTTGGTGTATGATTCTGCAGTCACACAACTATTCTCCATTTGCATGGGCGCCGTGAAGTTAGCCACCTCTGTTTTTAGGAGCCCAAAGTTAGCTTTGGAGAAGCTTTTCAAGTTGGTTACCTTTGCAGGGATGTGGGTTTCTAAAGTGATTAGTTTGTGGTCGTATCTAATCTGGGAGGAGCTGACTATTGGAGTAGACCAACGGTCACCCATGTTAGTAATGACCAGGTCAAGGATGTTGCTACATCTCATGGGGGTATGAATGAGCTGGTTTAGGGCATTGGAATTAATGAACTCCATGAAACATTGGGTAAGTGTATTGGTACATGAGTAGTTTACCCAGTTAATGGAGGGGAAGTTGAAATTGCCCAGTAAGAGAGTGTTAGGTTGGACCCTAACATTCTCCAGGGTGCTTAGGAACGTGGAGTGTGAGTCTTGGGACATGGTTGTGGACCTATAGCAGGCTATGACCTGAATTGCTGTCTTACCCAATGTTAGCTGCACCTGAAGTATCTCTGATGCTTTATGTTGGGCTACCAGTCTGGAGGTGTGTGCATCCTTTATGAATATGGAAACACCACCGCCTTTGGAGCTTCGGTCCAAGTTCTGGGGCTGAAAGGTGTGGAATGCATTATAGCCTGGTAGTGCAGTGGTGCTTTCTGTTGCCTTGAACCAGGTCTCTATTACAGCACAAATGTCGATGTTCTCCATTTTAAGGAATGCTTCGAGCGAGTGCATTTTGAGATTTAGACTTCTAGAGTTGAGCAGCATGACCCTCAGATTGCATTTGTTTGTAGCTGTTACAGTGGTAATTTGGTCTTTGGAACACCACCTAAAAAAGGCACTATAGGGGTGGCAAGAGCCTTGGCCAGTATCCAGAAGCCCAGGGGTGACAGATGCAGGCCATCTCTGGCAAAGCATCAACATCTGTCAATCATGTCATCCCAGGCAGACAGATACTGCATCCCCTTAGAATGACACCAGAAACTTAGCCAATTATTGAAATCAATCGTTTTCTGCTTGTACTGTGGTATCATTCTGGGTGATGGCAGGATGCTGCTCAAGGCTAGAGTCATACCTGCCTGGGCTACATAATCCGAGAGCTCCTCCATGTCTCTTTTCATGTAGTCCAGGAAGGTTTATCTCAGGTGATTCACACCCACATGTACAATGACAGAGTCATATTGTACCTGTTGCTGAGGGACCTGAGTGCGTGCATTATGTGGTGGATCCTGCCACCTGACAGGCAGCTTACAGCTACTTTCTTCTTATTTAACCTAGTGAGTGGGACATCAGTGTGCCTCACTATCGAGTTACCTATGACTAGTGTATTGGGCATGCTGTTTTGCCTTAGGGACTTTGGTTGAGTGGCACACTATTTAGGAGAGTTATGTGTTTCATGATTAGTGTTGTGTTGTGGTGGTCAAGTGCATTTTTGCCTTGGAGGTCTCTACTGCTTGTGTAGGTTTTTATTGAGAGCCTCTGCGAAGGTGGGTGTTTGGTTTGTGGTTTTATGTGAAGGCAGTGCTGGTGTGTGTTCTGGAGGGCTATGCCTTCCATGTGGTGTGGTGCAAGTGTTGACCTTCTCCTCTAGACCAGCTAGTCTGGTCTTGGCTGGAGAGTGCGTGGCTTCCAATTTAGATATATAAGTGCATCTCTCACATGTCTAAGTATTGGAAGGCAAAAGGAGAGGGTTGTCAGTGTACATAAGGCAATTGCTACATTGACTCAGGATGCCCAAGTTCACCAGGTTAATAGGAGAAAGCACAGGGAACTGACCTTTAGACATGCCTGGAAGGGTGGGCATTGATAATAAGTACTGGATCTGTTTCCTTGTAGAATGTTTAGTGCTGGTAGTGCTTTTGTGTGCTACAGTAATTAATACAAGAAGTCTGGTTAACTGCTAGACTAATAAGATAGTATAAGTGCAGGAAAGGATAGAACTAATAGATCTAAGGGAAAAATTGAAGAGCAGACTCTTACATGGCTCAGAAGCTTACAAACAGTCCTGGAAGCAGGAAAGGTGGGAAACAAGCACAAATGCGGGCTTTTAGTTGAGAGAAAGAGAGACAGCGAGAGATGGAAAAACTGTTTAAATAGTTAATAAATTATAATATCTGGGTTAGAAACCACTCCTCTTGTGGTAGATAGGCTACCTAGTGCTTACCACTCCCAGTGATAAGCTAGCAGGCTTCCCTCTAACACAGTAAAGCTTGGGGGGCTCAGGAACTTACAAACTTTCCTGGATACAGCAAATCTATATCTGGACTAGACTAGTTGCAGGAAAGGGGGAAACAAGTGAAATTGCAGGCTTTTAAATCAGAAAGTTGAGAGAGATAGAAAAACTGCCCAAACGGCCAATAACTACAATTTCTGGGCTGGACACCACTGCGTATGTGGTAGACAGGTTACCTAGTGCTTACCACTCACACTGATAAGCTAGAAGGCTTCCCTCCAACACGGAAAGGCTTGAGGGGCTGAGGAGCTTACAAACAGTCCTGGATACAGCAAATCTGTATCTGGACTAGACTAGTTATAGGAAAGGGGGGAAACAAGTGCAAATGCGGGCTTTTAAACCAGGAAGTGGAGAGAGATGGAAAAACTGCCCAAATGGCCAATAACTTGTTTTTACATTAAGAAGACTGAGACTGCAATCCTAGTGGCATTTGAAAGGTTGACTGATTCGTCTGGGTTGGGAACATATAGGGAGGTTTAAAGTGAGATTGTTTCTTCAAAAAGAGGGATTTTTAGGGAATTAGCTGTTTGGTGTTAATGTGCAATTGAGGGCTAGTTTTGCTGTGCTTTTACATTAAGAAATTGAGGATCATCCATCTTGTGGCAGAAAGTGTTTACCTGGTCACTCTGATTTAGGAAGCAATCCAAGGAGCTCAAAGTGTAGGTATTTATTGGCCGGGGGCAGAGGAGTTAGTTTTTAGCTTTTTTCTTTCGGATATAAATTTGGCACATTTACAGTGGCAGTTAGCAGTTCCCTGTTGAATAGCAAATCCTTAGTTTGTAAAACTTACATATAAAGCTAATTTGTAGGACTTTAACATGTAACACAGAAAGGCTTTGCATGAAGCTAAGCACTAGTACCAGCACTGTCTAACATCTATCCTTATACCTAAGCAACACTCAAGGGGACCCCTTTAAAACCAAGTCCCTAGACCATAACAGCCCAGCCCTAATACAAGTCCTGATAACATGGATATGCAGTTTTATTACGTTTCTGTGATTAGTTTGGTAGATACTGGCATCCTAAAGCAATGCAGTAATTGTCTCATGTTCTCAGACAACCTTTTAATCCTTAAAGAAACTAACACAATGTGCAAGAGATGCACATACATAGCTTCCTTGACGACAAAAATTCTTGCTTAAAAACAAGGTTGTCAAGAACACACACACTATATCCTTCACACACACCACTCAGCACACATATAGACCTTCTCATACTGAGGTAGTTAAAAGAAACCTTCCTAAAACTGAAAGACATCCTAAACTATCAAATGGCAACATCTATCCTCAGCAATCACTACAGCACACACTAAAAGCAAAACTTAACACCACAGAAAAGCCTACAGTCAATGATCCTCAAAGAATAAAGCCCATAAGACAAGCAAACACTTTATTGAGTACTTGTGTCATAAGACATTCTATTGTAAAATGTATAGATTCCCCATTTACCAGGCAGTACAAGAAGAGGATAATGATTATTTGCCTGTCTGGAGCCAGGATCCACAATATCACACATGCACTCAAGTCACTACACTACAGGTGCCAATGTGATTCTATCATAGTCCACGTGGATGTAAATGATCTGAGATGTAAATTAATGGGTTACATGAAAAAAGACATTATATACCTCACTGAATATGTGTGACAGACATGTATATGCCTTGTATTGAGCAGCATGCCACAGTATGAACAAAAACAATGACTGATTTAATAATTGGCTTACTTTTTTGGTATAACTCCAGGGGGATCTAATATCTGTCAACAATGAAGGATATGGTTAACAAACTATATTGCTTTGCTAAGGATGGTCTGCACCTGTCACCCCTAGGCTTTCAGATATTGGCTAAAACTTTATCTACCCCCTTAGAGCCTTTTTTAGGCTATGTCAAAATGACAAAACTATCAACATAGTACAAAAAAAGAAAAAAAAACCTCAAGACAACCTTAAGGTGTTACTGCTCAATGTTAAGAGCCTAAGCTAGAAACTCCAAACCCTACAAGCTCTTCCCACTCTGGAGATTCTGGACGTCTGCGTTCTTATCAAGATTTGGTTTAAAGCCAAAAATGTACTCCAGCAATTTAAGGCTACAGTGCTTTTCACTTATGTAGGTCAACAGCAGCAGAGGCAGGGCTAAAGGTTGAGGTGCCTCAAGCTACGTTAGCAAAAAATACAGCTCCAACATGGTTACACAGGATGATACCTTGGAGTACTTCCATTTCCAAGTATCCACAGACAAGGTTCCTTCCCATGTCCTGGCCAGCCAGAAGTCACTCTCTATAACCCACAAAGCTCACAATTTATACTTAGACCTACTACAGGCACTTATCATCCAACCAAATACCCTATACAATGGAGACTGAATACTCCTCTGTAGACTGGGGAAATGTTCACTGCCTGTAACACACAGACACAACATTTCCTGATCTTTATCAACACAAACACCCCAGACCAGATAGTATGCACTCCAACTAGAGGATCAAACTTACTGGAACAGTGCTCCCCAACATGGGAGAGCATTGTATCCACCCCTGTGTCATGTTCTCATTGGTGAGGTTGTATTACAAAACTGTTTCTTTAAAAAAAATCAACCTGGAAAATCCAACTAAGCATGCAATATTTAGGAACTGTTCAAAAGCAAGCCACATCCTTTTAAGTGATAGTTTGTCAGAATGCATGGCTCCCCAAAACCTAGAGAAGAAAGCTACTTATGCAGAATTACCAGAAGTAAGCCCAAATCTAACACCAAAAACAATCCCTACAGGTAGAATCCTTATCATAACAGGGTATTTAACAAAAGGAAAAAAGTTATGGCCAGAATCAGAAAGAGCAACTCTCACAGAGACAAGAACTCTCTGATTCAACTAAACAAGAAATAAAGTGGTAGAATGAAGTCCAACAAGTTCAATTATGAGGTCAAGATAGTCTCCCAGGCTAAGGATGATCAAAAGGCTTTCTTCAGCTACGTCAGCAACCTTACAGATAATGCTCAGCAGTATGCAGAACTGATCATAAATGGGACAACTTTTACTGATCAGGGTGACATAGTAACTCTACTGGCTGATAAATTTCTATAATTTCACCCCCCCCCCCACACACTATCCTCCACTACCATCTTAGCTTATCCCCCCAACTATCAACAGGGAGCAGGTCCTGGTGGCACTCAGGCCAAAAACACTACTTCAGTGGGCCCTGGCCTTATCTCCAGCTGCCTCCTAAGTAGCCTAAAACATGACCTAGCAAGACCACTTGAGGCACTCTTCAATTACAACCTCAAAACAGGTTACATGCCAGGTGAATGGAGGGCCATAACTGTCACCCTCTTCATAATGGTGGACCATTAACTGACCCTGGGAACTACATACCCATTAGTTTGACAAATCTATTATGCAAAGCCATGGAACAAATTGTCATGGAAATGATCAACAAGGACATTGGCAACCTACATCTAGAGGACCCATCCCAGTCTGGCTTTGTTAAAGGAAGATATTGCATACTCAACCTGGTAGTCCTCTTTGAGAAGGTCACCAAGGCTATGGATGAGGGGAAAATGGTACATACCACCTAACTTGACATGGTCAAGGCATTCAGTACAATACCCCATTCAACTATTATTGACAAGCTTTCAGAGCTTGGTATAAATTCCTATATAACTCAATGGATTGCTGCCTGGCTCAAAGACAGGACCCAAGAAGTAAGGACTGTTGAGGCCAAGTCAACCAGGAGACAGGTCACCAACAAAGTACCCCAGTGATCCATGCTGGTCATACTCCTGTTGGACATCTACATCTTGGAAGTCAAGGCTAAAATCAAAGGCATCTGACTCACCACGTTCACAGATGTCTATAAATTGTGAACTATCATAGATTATCACCATGACACCGGCATCCTACATAAGGATCTAACACAAATGAATGACTGGTGTCAAAGCCACAGAACAAAGCTCAATGTGAAGAAATGCATATAGTTGTCTTTGGGAAATCGCCCACGTAACCACTCCAAAAGTTGACCTTGTAAGTAGGGATCTAGGAGTATATGCAAATAGCAATCTGGCCTTCAACCAACATGTAGCGAAAATAGTAAGAAAATCATCTGTGTCACCCAGCTCATAAGCCAAAATATGGCATCCAAGTCCAAGGAAGTTACAGTACCACTCAACTCAGCCCTTATTAGACCCATCATTGTGTACAATCTCCCCTTTCGCTGGTACTTAACCAGGCATTTACAACAGCTGGAACACCCTCAAAGGTACCTCACCAGGAGAATCTAGAGTATAAATACCTTGTCCAACATAAATCAACTTAAGACTCTAGCTTTCTACTTAGCCTCCTACAGGTTACTAAGAGGCAATCTTTGCCTAGCATATAAGGCATCCTCAGATCCAGCTCTGAGGGATCTCTTGCACATCCGCCAAACAAATAGCACCAGAAACACTAGCTCCAAGGATCTGAACTTTGGCTGTGACATAAATGGAACATTCAGGAGAGACAGAGAAGGAGACTGATGTGTGTCTCAAAGATCCCGCACTATAGAATAAGCTACCCATGCATGTGAAGCAGAGTTCATCCCTGGCCCTATTCAAACAAAACCTTAATCACTAGATGGGAAATTGCATATTCTCCCAGGGTTTGGCCCCCATGTCTCCGATGGAGAGAGACTAACAGTAAGTAAATTAATCACAAACTAATATAACCCTGTGTAGCATTAGCTACATCCTTATTAAAATACCCCCATCATATAGACATCCAAGATACTTGCGGACAAAACTGGGTTGGGTTGCATGGCTAGGTTTATAAAGACCCTAGTGTTCATTAGCCTACTATAAACCTAGCAACCTTTGAGTGAAGGGCCATTTGTATGAAAGTTTTTGTGGATGACCTCCAGTTGGTTGACAGAGGTAAGTGATGGGTCTTGGAGTATGTGTCCTAGTGTGTATGTTTTAGGGTTAGGGTAAGGATTAGATAAAGGGATAGATTTTGTGTGTGCTCATGTAAGAGTGCTTTGCTGTTACAGTAAGGGTGAGGTAAGGGGATGGATTTAGTGTATGTGTGTGTGCGCGCGTGTGTGTGTGTGTGTGTGTGTGTGTGTGTGTGTGTGTGTGTGTGTGTGTGTGTGTGCATGTGTGTTTGTGTGTGTGTGCAAATATGAGTGCTTTAGGCTTGAGGTAAGGGTTAGGGGACAGTATGTGAGAGCGTGTGTGTGTGTGTGTGTGTGTGTGTGTGTGTATGTGTGTGTGTGTGTTGAGCGTCTAGGCTGTCTTGTGTAGTGGTAGTGTTATGGAAAGAGCTTTTGTAAAGTAAGCTGCACATTATGGTTATGGGCAGGATTAGTGTTATGGTTAGCAGGCATTACAAAGGAGGACTGGGGGGGCAAACCCCTCCTTTTTCACCTTAGCAGTGCCTGCTAACCCTAATCCTACCCCTGTCCCTAACCCTAACATGCAGCTTACCCCATGAAAGCCCTTTCCATAACACTATCACTATTTAGAAAAATCTGAGCCAAATGTGTGGTAGAGTTATGGACAGCACATGCAAAAAAGAAATGTGTTTCCTTTTATGATGTATATTATTTAGCTGTTTAGTGCAGTCAACATAATGAATTGTTAACATTTTTTGTGGCAGTCATTTAACATTTCTCAACTCCAAAAAGGAAAAGAAAATATTTTGTCACTGGACAGAAACCATCACCAAAGCTTCCATTGAACCGTCTTTAAATCCTTAAGGGAAAGTTTTGGTAAAAACTCTCAAAATGTGATTATTTATACTTTGTGACATACACAGGGCTGGTGTTAACATTCTGGGGGCCCCCAGCAAATGTCAAGTTGGGGGCCCACTAGGCACTTCCAGTCTAAGTATCACACTATCACTGACACCCTTCCTAATTAACCTTTTAGTTCATCCTGCAAACATTTAGAAGTAGTACATGCAGACTGCCCTGTATCTGCAATGCTCTTGCATTACAACAGGCCTATGTACCACACTATGATGGCTCAACTAGCAAAGAGGCATTCATAGCTACTGACATTTAGTTGCAATAATGACACATTACAAAAACTCTACATATAGGGCAGCACTTCAGTAAAATGGTGCACTAAGCATTGCCTACTGTTTCAATCCAACCCCCGCCCCCATCCCCATACATACATACAGACACATATCCTCCAGTGCCCAACTACTGTATGTTTTCCCCCGATCCTCGATTCCCCACACAATGTAGATTACTTTTTTCTACCTTTCCTCATATGCTGCCTTACTCTTCAGCATTTTCAAGAAGCCATAACTTTCTACATGGTCTGAAGTACATTTTAAAGTTTTTTTTTCTTTTTACACAACCTTTTCATGCAATGATACCTTAAAAAGAAATTATGATTAAGGAAAGAAATTCAGTGTTGTTGTTCGGCTTTAATTTTTCTCGCTTCCTTTCACTGCACCTTTCCTGACTAAGACAGCACAGTAATACCCATTTAGGAAATACTCAATTAAACTCAATTAAGCCAGTGCCCCAGAAGCCATATGGTTTAAAGTTTTCTAAACTTTTAATCCAACAGTGACCTAAACAAAAATCACGAGTAAGAAAAGAATTTCTGCCTTATTTTCTTTTTCTTTCAAGGAATATATTGTGTCCAAAGCTTAATCTTCAAAGCAGACAAAATAGTAGTTTACAATAAACTAACAAGACAACTGCTGTGAGGATACACAGCTCCTATCTGGGAATACTACCTGTCTCCCTAGCCCCACAAAAAATACAGCCACTGTGTCATGAGCAATTTGAGTCCTTTGTCACCTACTTACATAATACCAATACTTTTTTGAAGTTTGAGTTTCAGACTTCGAATAGTGGTATAGACTTTTTAGATGTTAGGTTGGAAAAAGACCATATGGACAAGATTGTGACTAGCAGGTTTAGGAAACCGTGTCACAGAAATCATATTTTACATCGTCAAAGCTTACACCCACATAGGATATTTAAGAACAATATACGAGGACAGACGCTAAGGCTATCCAGACTACATAATAGAGATGAAATGTTTCAAGAAGAAATAGAGATGATGTGCCATGAGCTACAAGATAGAGGCTATTCTATAAATGAGTTGCACACAGAATTAGAAATTTTCAATACCATCAGGGGTGGAAGGGGTAAACCATATTTCTCAGAGAGAGTTTTGACTAATGACAATGGTAATAGCCAAAATGAAAGACTGAACTTATATAGAGAAGTGGTTTCATAACCATAATATACTCTAATAATGTTAAATCGATATGCAATATCATTGAAAAGAATTAGCACATTCTTAGATCAGATCACTTAGTGAATGGTATCATTGGGTCCAAACCAGACCTCCCAACCGCCCCGAATTACTCGTTTTTTACCGAGTTTTGGGGTCCCAATAATGGAGTGCCACGATTCCCGAGTGGCACCCCTTCATTTCCGATTTTTCATCTATTTCTTTTAGACTTTTTCATTTTTCACGGTTTTGGAGCTGACGTCATCACGTGTGCGATGATGTCAGCTCCGTCAGCCTGTCGGAATTAAGTTCAAGGGACGTGCGGGAGCATGTCTGTTTGAATACTGGGACTGCCATTTTGGAATTAAGCTCAACGGACTTCTACTGTAAAACTGCAGAGTTTTCCAGGCAGAACGGGAGTTGCTGCACAGCTTGCTTTGCTTTAAGGTAATTGAAATGTGTGTGTGTGTATGCGATCGGAGAGAGAAAGTGAGTGAATGCAGGTTTGAAAGGTGAAGAGTATGTGTGTGTGAGCGATTGGAGAGAGAAAGTGAGTGAATGCAGGTTTGAAGGGTGAAGAGTGTGTGTGTGAGCGATCGGAGAGAGAAAGTGAGTTATGAAAGCTGACAAGATTCTGTGTGTGTGTGTGTGTGTGTGTGTGTGTGTGTGTGTGTGTGTGTGTGTGTGCACGCGATCGGAGAGAGAAAGTGAGTGAATGCAGGTTTGAAAGGTGAAGAGTGTGTGTGTGAGCGATCGGAGAGAAAGTGAGTTATGAAAGCTGATAAGATTGTGTGTGTGTGTGTGTGTGTGTGTGTGTGTGTGTGTGTGTGTGTGAGACTGGAGGGGATATGCTGGAGTACTTGCAAAAGCTGGAAAGCATTGATAAGATGGATGATTTACTGGTCACCTGGTACCATGCTGCCAATAAAAAGGCAGAGATGCAAACCGCTCTGGACAGTAAGTTACTATTTTCCTATTTATTGAATTTAACTCCATATTCTGCATGGGAAAATTTAGCAAATTATCAGAGAACAGGAAGTCATGGCACAAGACATTATTTGTAGTCTAGTGCATGGTAGCATTTCTTCTTAAGTTTTTGTGTGTGAGCTAATGGGAGCAATACTATCACATCATTATGATAACAATTAAACAGGAGTAAGAGGCATGCATTTAGACTGCAACATGAATGAGATTTGCAAGGTGTCCCATTAAGAAACTTGTAGTAAAAAAGAAGCATTAGTGCTAGTGGTTTCAAAAGCTTCTCCAGCTAGAAGAATTTACATGAATGAATCTGTTAGTTTGCCGATTTTTGTTTTTCAGTAATAGTCAAGACTAGTTTTAGAGTAGATCCTGTGAGAAAAGCTCCAAGCAGTCAGTACTTTGTCGTGTAGCAAAAGCTATAAAACATGTATCCAACATAAATGATTAATAAAACAAGAACAAAGGTATAAATAGCAGTTAAATCATTCATCCTTTCATCTCCTGTACACTGTTATTTGAGGTTTGTGGGCAAACCAGATCCTGCCCTGCCAAGCAATGAGAATAAAGGTGGCTTTTCTACTACTCTTCAAGATCAGACTCTATGAGGAACAATTCAGCTTTGCTCAGCAGTAGTCTTTGAACTCCACAGTTGCTGTTTTCCATAGAAAATACTGCCAGTGTGTGTTTGAGTGTGTGCCAGCAGTGATTCCCTTCTTTTGGGAGATCTCTCCCTTTTTCATGTTTGTGCATCCTTGCAGTTGGTATGTTCAGAGTGAGTGTGTGTGTGTGTGTGTGTGTGTGTGTGTGTGTGTGTGTGTGTGTGTGTGTGTGTGTGTAGACTTTTATGATGGAAATGTTTTGAATTGGGCAGGTTTGTCATTACTTATTATACAAGGAATATAATGTTCTAAGTTTATAAAATTACTATTTGAAATGTGTCCCTAATGGGGCTGTATTCCCCCATTATTGGCTTGTCTAGGTTTTTTGTGCTAAGAGGTTGAAAACTATGGTGAGAGTGAGAACTAAATTCACTAAATGATAACCATTTAAGTTTCAGTCTTCCTATCCTTCAGGAAACAAGTTGCTTATTTGGCATAATGTTATGTTGCTCTGACTGTAGTGCACAGCGTCTGGGTTCAAAACTTGCCAGTGAAATGCATGGTGGTAACACAACATTTTATTCTAGCAACTTTCCAAAATTATACAAGCAATGTTTAAAATGTGTCCCTGGTTTCTGGCCTTTTGCCCCCCCCCCCAAAAAAAAATTAAATTGAAAATGAGTGCAAGAAGCTGTGCAAAATGCCTATGCCTTACACTAATGTTGTTCTATTTATATATATATATATATATATATATATATATATATATATATATATATATATATATATATTGTGTGTGTGTGTGTGTGTGGAAGTAGACTTTTATGATGGAAATGTTCTGAATTGGGCAGTTTTGTCATTACTGATTCATGCATTTTGTTTTATTGCCTACTGAAAAAATGTTCAAACAATAAATTTAAAATGTGCTCTCTCTGTATAACAAGTGTGCTGTATTATACAAGGAATATAATTTACTAAAGTCAGGAAGGTGTATCAAAGAACACATGTATGTTTCTTGTTGTGTGCAAGGGGATAATGATTTGAAAACAACACAAAGGTAATCTTTATCCACCACTGGCCAGATGCATTTTCTTTGGATGTGGTGTAGATTTCAATGCTATTTTAATGAATGTGAGTTTCAAGAGCAGAGAAGTTTTAATGCCAACTGTATTTATAATGTGAGACAGTATTGCTTTGTTTAACACAGATCTATTGGTGTTTGTGCATTGTGCTATAAAGTGTAAAAATAAAATCCAAATCATTGTAGAAGTAAAGCAGTATGCACACATTAGTGTTTATGGTAAATGTTTATTTTATTTTATTTTTATTTATTTTACATTTGTTAACCGGGCTAGTCTAGCTGGATATATGTCCATTTTCAGTAGAGGCCCGGGGAGAAAAGCTCCACACATTAATCAACATTAAGAGACATATAAAAAGAATTTTAAGTAAATATGAATATACATTTGGTAATAAGAACAACAAATACCTAAGGCACTTACAGTTTATATAATAGAACAGTAGTAAGCATAACATTAAATCATCTAAAGATTAGCAATTAGTTTTCAATAATCAAAGAGAAAGAGGTAAAGCAGGAGAATTAAAGGGATTAATGTAGTAATACAAGAGAGGGAAAGAGTGAGAAACAGTAGTCTAGTAAGGAGATGAGGTAGGAAGATGGAAAAGAGTGCAGGGGAGAGAAAAGGAGGAGTGAGGCAGAGCATTAAAGTAGAGCAATGGGGCAAGAAAGGGAAATAGTGTGTATAGCTAGTAAGCATAGTATATAGTTATAGTAGAGTGGGGAGAGTGTAGAAGGTTAGTCAGGAGTCCTGCAGGAACACAGCCAGTAGCTAGTAAGCAAAGTATATAGTTATAGTAGAGTGGGGAGAGTGTAGAAGGTTAGTCAGGAGTCCTGCAGGAACACAGCCAGTGGTTTTGGAAGTACAGTTTGATTCTTTGTTTGAAGAGTGGTAAGGAGGAGATTAGAGTGATACCAGTGGGTAGTGTATTCCATGTCCTACCTACAGTATTAGTGAACAGAGAGTCACCAGCTAAGTTATGGGATTTTACAGATTTGGTCATGAGTTTAGAAGAAGATCGAAGGGAGGCAAGATTGTTATAAGGGATTAGAAGTTGGGAAAGTATTGGGGTGTTCTCAGGTTGGTAGAGTATCTTGTGGGCAATAGTAAGTTGTGAGATGATAAGATAGTTTTGTAGCTCTGGCCAGCCTAGGAGTTTTAGGTTATGACAGTGATGTGTTCTGAAAGGGTTATTGGTGGCAAAGCGAGCAATGCTATTATAACAGGTTGCTAGTTTATTTAGGTTAGCCTTTTTAAGGTTTGTGAAAATAGGTGAGGCGTAAAAGAGAGTAGATATCAGATGGCAGTGGGCGATAGTAGCTCTGGTAGAAGGTGTAAGAAATGGTTTAATACGGTATAATGAGCCTATTTTTTTGTTAACTGTTTTGATAATGTTATTGATGTGTTGATCAAATGTGAGATTGTTATCAATGGTTATTCCTAGCAGTTTAGTTGTTGTTTCAGGAGAGATGATAGTGGTGTCATTGGACAAGATGTTGAAGTTTAATGGGGAAGCTCTAGTGGTAGGAGTAAAAATGAGAAGTTTAGTTTTTTTAGCATTGAGGAGTAGGTACCGTCTAGAAAACCAAGTTTCTACAGTGTTGAAGGTAGTCTGAGTTAGAGAGAGAAGTTCTGAGGAGGTAGGTGCTGAACAAATAATAGTGGAGTCGTCAGCGTATTGGATGCAGGTAGCTTGTGGGATTACAGTGTTAAGATCGTTTATGTAAAGGGAGAAGAGAAGTGGGCCAAGAATGGAGCCTTGTGGGACTCCAATAGAAACAGGCAATAAGGAAGAGATATGATTGTCCCAAAGAACGGCTTGTTGTCTGTTGCTAAGATAGGAAGTAAACCATTTTATAGCCAGGTTATCAAATGACAGGGATTCTAGGATGTAGATAAGGGAAGAGTGGTTCACCATATCAAAAGCTTTAGAGAGGTCAATGAAAAGAGCAGAGGAGACAAGGTTGAGTTGCGGTAGTTGTTGATGGTGTCAACAAAGGAGAGGAGGGCAGAGGAGGTGCTGTGGTGAGGTCTGAAGCCATGTTGGCAATTGGCTATAATGTTGTTTAAAGAGATACTGTACAAGTTGCTGATGAATACATTTTCCATCATCTTAGCTAGAGGTGAGAGAAGAGCAATGGGTCTAAAGTTAGTGTAGTCAGTGGAGTTACCACCTTTGTGTAGTGGGATGATATGAGAGACTTTCCATATATCAGGTATGGTTCCCTCTTGGATAGTCCTGTTTATGAGTATAGATATAGGGTATGCAATCTGTTTAGCAGCCTTCTGAAGAAAGAGCGAAGGGAGTTTGTCAGCAGAGGGGGTGCAGGGTTTCAGTTTGAGAATAAGCTTGTAGCTGAAAGAGGTAGAGATGGGCTGAAGAGTGAAGTTGTTGGGGGAGGCAAGCTTACTTGGAGGGTAAAAGTTATTGGTGTTTAGTTGTCTAGCAAGAGATTGAATGGTTTCTATGAAAAAGGAGTTAAAAGCGTTTGCAGTATGGTTAGGGGTATCTGGGTCAGCGTTTAGGGGGGAGGGAGTTTTAGCTGTTCCAGGAGAAAGGAGTTTGTTGATAGAAGACCAGAATTGTTTGGGTTTATTGAAATGGGTTTCTTGTAGTTTACAGTAGTAGTTCTTTTTGTCAGAGATTATGGCTTTTTTTGTAAGGTTTCTAAGTTGGCAAAAATGGAGAAAGTCAGAGCTGATTCTATGGTGTCTCCATTTGGCCCAAACTTTATTTTTAGTTTGAATCAATTTCTTTGTTTCCTTTGAGAGCCATGGGGCAGTATTAGACTTTATTCTAATAGAGCGTTCAGGGGCATGTTTATCCAATATGGAAAGGAAGGTAGTGTTAAAGAATGATACTGCTTCATTAAGTGGAAGTGATTTCAAGAGGTTCCAGTTGCATGTTTCGAGTTCATTTTGAAATAAGTCAGTTTTAAAGTGTTTGGTAGAGCGTATTATTCTTATGTTGGGGAGGTTTTGATAATCAGTCTTTTCCCTAGAGATATAGGTTAGGCAGTGGTCACTGAGGTCATCAGGCAAAGTTCCTACCTTATATGAAACATTGGGTTTGTTTATGAGTATCCAGTCTAAGATACTCTGTTTCTTACTTGGTTTATTAAGCCTGGTTATAGTGGTAATGGATTGAGTAAAACCATGTAGGTTTATATGATAGGAGGGATTTTCATTATTAATGGTGTTCCAGTCTATATTAAAGTCACCCAGAATAATAGTTTCTTGGGGGTAGTTGGAGGAAACCCAGCAGAGGAAGTTTTCTAAGATGGGATGAAATAGCCAGGTAATGGGACATTGGAATGGCTGCAGGGGGGACTTTGGTGCCATATTTTGGTTGTCTGTTCTTCAGTTTGCAATTTGCATTTGAAAGTTGGTATCCCACAATTCCAGTGGAGTAGGCGGGGTTACATAATTATGTATGCAAATTTTATGTTAAACAGCATACAGATTTGTACCTATTTTTCATGGGACTTGTCCAGATTTTTGATGTTTCCAGGTTGAGAGGTATGGTCCAAACCCATGTTTTGGTTTAAAAATAAGAAATCATTAAAAAGAATGCTGTGATACAAGAAAGATGATTTAATACCATCCATGGGTTTTGGTACTTTCCAGTGTGGTAGTTGCAATTTTTGTGGTTTGATTGATAGTAATAGTATGTTCATACATCCGACTACTAATAGGGGGTATTTCTTTAAGGTAACTTTTGTCTTACCAAGCATTTAGTATATCTAGCCCAATGTGTGCTTTGCCAACATTTTTATGTAAGGAAGACAGACTGTTGCCTTAGAGATAGCATTAGGAAACATGTCTGAGAGATTAGACAAGGTAATGTTTTTAACTCAATACCTAAACAGTTTAGAGATATGGGCACTGAACATATGTTCCAGTTTAAAGTTATAGAAACCATTGGTGTAAATTAAAAATTAGGGGATATTAAGTCTATCACAGAAAATAGGGAATTACACTGGATCTTAAACTTACAAGCAAACAGAAATAAAGGCCTAAATGGTAAGGTTTCATTAAGACCTAAACTTAAACAAAGAAGACCTTTTTGTACTAAATGATATACTAATTAATGGTGTTAATTGGTTGAAGAATTTTATTGGATGTGGGAATATATTTAAGACATGCCTATATTGTGTATCTATATGGTCTGAAGAAGCATATTTATGCAAAAGTGCTTACCGTGTTTAATATTTTGTATGGTTTTTTTTTGTATTTTATTAAATTATTCTGCCTATGCACCATTATTTCTTTATTTTATACATTTAATACTTTAAATATCTAGAGTTTTTGGTTGGGATTAGTAAGAGATGCAAAGACTTATAAAGTGAAAACTTTAATATGATAGAATCACTTGCATAAAGTGACTGTCATTCAAATCATACAACACCCGAAAGGAGTGAATTCCTTCTGCAGACAATAAGAGCAGGAACACATAAACAAATCATGAAGAGACAGATATTATCCCCACCATGTGCTGGGATAGCATAGTTCATATAACCCAAGCAGAACTCAGGTAAGAACCACTTCCCAGCCTTCAATCCAGCATACAGCTGAATAAGTTTCTCCCAAAAACAGATAGCAGACATCATTCCTACTATAACAAGTACTTTCTATTTAAATATTCATATGTCAACCTTGTTACAACTTTCAAGCTCCTTAACAGTCATTCCTGTGGTTAATAATCATGTTGTTGGCACACATTCAAATCTTGCCGGAAGGCACCTCTTAGCTATTTCTCACATTTTTCTGTCTGCCATAACAATACCTTTAGACAGAGTTTCTGCTCACAGATATCAAGCTGGATATTTTGGAAACACTAATATTATTAAGAAATGTATAGGAACTGCATATATCTCTGTCTTGCAACAGAAAAGCTGAAAATAAATGGAAATGTATATACAAATGAATTATAATACTAGTTGTTTTCCTGGACTGTTCTTTTTGCTTGTTCTGTTTATAGTCTGTTTATAGTCAATATTCAAAGTTCCATAGTCAAATCCATGACTCTTTGCTAGGGTGATTGTGAAGTTTGTGGCCAATATATTAGATTTAAACCAGACTTATTCATCACAGTCTTCTAACTTAAATTCTACCAGTCATTCTACTTGCCTGATTATTACAGGTAACATCTTCCACGATTTGACAGCACTTACGAACAGAAGTTGATTTAAGCATCTAGATTTAAAAGTACACACATGTACATACCACATACAATTACGGGTACTGATGCATTGTGCCAGTGATGCAATTGTTAAACTTGCAGGTAAAATCTAATTAAGAAAACATGTATAAACTTTTTTCAGCCTATATTCAACTGAATATAAAGCTAAAGATATCCATCTACTTTCATGTCTCTTCTAAAATATGTGATATGTTAACTGATCCCTGCTCTAGCTGTTCAAGATTTTTGTTTTAATTTAGATACAGAGTACAGACAGAAGGAGAACCCAAACTCATTATATGGTCTAATCAGAGCTACAAACAGCCATACCAGAAGTTCATATATTCAAGAAGAAATGGTTCTAGTAATTAAAGTCAGAATATCAAGACTGTTTATAAATTTGCTGGACATGATATTTGTCACTCGTCTCTCTTTCTCTCTCTCTCCCATAGATGAGAAGCAGGTGGGGGGTATTTCATTTAGATGTGTTAATACATAGAAACACATCAGGATGGACAGCAGCATCATAAAGTACAAACAAACTAGTTAACAGACAGACCTTACGTACATACATGCTTACGTCTCAACGGCTTATTACAAAATGGCACTCTAGCTTGCACGTGCTCAGTATTTATACACTTGTGCAAGTACTTGGATTGCTTCTTAAAGGTATATACACACATACTGATCGACATCCTCCCTCTTAAAAAGATTGCTCTTTGTAAAAACAATATTAGAGTCAGTCATGCATTACTATATACATAAGAAACAAAACACAGTGTCCATGTCCAAGTTGTCTTATATCTGCTACAAAGTTTAGAGATGCGACCATATCTTGCAACATAACAGTTTGGACCAAATGTAGCAACAGGGACAGTCTACGGTGGACAATTCATATCAGGACCATCTGGACTTGTCACAGGAACGGGAATGTCCTCTGAAACTTTCTCTGGAATTGGAACACTGGGCAACTCACTCCGATAAAGAGTCTTCCTCACAGGCTATGTGCTGTGGTATAGGCATGGACACTGGTCTAAAATGCTTCTGATTGCTTGTGAATCCACAATGTATTGGGTACATTATTCTAGCCCTAATACCCTAGCCCAAAGGTTCCTGGAATTCATAAATTCCAATGCACTGGAACAACTAGTCACCTCTCACACTAGGGGAGATAATATACTAGACCTGATCATCACAAACATGGGGACAAAATGCTCCACACCGGAAGTATACCCCTCACTAGTGAGATCTGACCACAAACTATTCACCCTGGATATACATATCCCACCTCCACCCCCAGCACAAAAGACCACAGTGAAAAACTTCTCAAAAGCAGAATTCACTCTTCTTAAGACTGAGATGGTATCCTTTAAGCCCACTGTGCCAGTGGATACCACATCCCACAATGCCAAATCCTTCACAAATGCTTTCTATGGACATCTCCAAGAATGCATGGATCATGCAATCCCAAACAAATCCAAGTCCCTCTCCACCAAAGGTAAGCATCCTGTCTGGTGGACCTCAGCCATAAACAAATTGTATAACAAAAGAAGGAAGCTACTGCACGTCAGAGCAAAATCCCATGAAGGAAAGACATATCTGATCAACATTAGCAGAAAACTACGTTCTCTCATAAAAACATCCAAGGCCAACTTTGAGAGAAAAATCGCTAAGGACACTAAAGATAACCACAAAGCCTTCTTCAGTTATGTTAGAAACCTGGGCGGAAACCCTCAGATATGCTCAGAGTTGGTTCACAACAACAAAAAATACACTGAACCCACAGATATTGCCAACATTCTGGCTGACAGGTTCAGTGCAAATTTCTCCCCTCCTTCACCCCCAAAAGAAGAAATACTTATCCCAGCTGAATGTAATCTTCCTGTCATCTCAGATGTCCAAGTGAGAACCGCCCTAAACAAAGCAAAAAACACAGCATCAATGGGACCTGACGGTATCCCGGGTTGCGTGTTACGTGAACTCCAAGAGGAGCTAAACCCACACATAAAAATGCTATTTAACCTTAGCCTTACTTCGGGATATGTACCTGAACACTGGCGTACAGCAACAGTGGTCCCACTCCACAAGGGGGGTGCCTCTACAGACCCTGGAAACTACCGCCCCATAAGCTTAACCAGCCTGGTCTGCAAAGCTATGGAAAGAATCATTATGGAACTCATAAACAGAGACATAGGGGACCTACAGACACTTCACCCCACCCAGTTCAGCTTTGTAAAGGGCAGATCCTGCCTTTTAAATCTGGTTGACTTTTTCGAAACAGTCACTAGAGCCATTGATGAGGGCAAAGCAGTCAATACAGCATACCTGGACTTGGCTAAGGCCTTCGACACAATACCCCACGCAGGCATCATAGATAAGCTCAACAGCTTAAAAGTAAACCCTTATGTCACTAGATGGGTTGCAAACTGGCTAAAGGACAGAACCCATAAAGTTAAAATCGCTGGAGCAATGTCAGACTCAAAGCCAGTCACAAGTAGTGTCCCACAGGGATCTGTCCTGGGACCCCTCTTGTTCGGCATTTATTTCTCAGATGTTAAAGCAAACATGGGAGGGCTGTGGCTGACAAAGTTTGCCGATGACTGCAAACTAGGTGCCATAGTCGATACACCAGCAGACACACACATCCTACAAAAAGGCCTCACAGAAACGGACAACTGGTGCCGGAGTCACGGCCTTAAACTAAATGCCAAAAAATGTATAGTCATCCCCTTTGGGAAAAACAAAGTACCCACAAATTATCACATAGACAGCAACCCACTGAGTACGGAAAACGTAATCAGAGACCTAGGGACTCAAGTCGACAGCGACCTCTCATTTGACACCCACGTTGCCAAAGTGGTTAGAAAAACATTCTACCTTGCACACCTCATCATGAAGGGATTCACATCCAGATCCAAGGATGTCATTGTACCCCTATATTCCTCCCTCATCAGACCCATGATTGAGTACAATGCCCCATTTGGTATGTACCTCACCCGGCATTTGCAACAGCTGGAGAGACCACAAAAGTACCTCACCAAGAGGATCAAGGGTCTCCAACATATGTCTTATTCTGCCAGACTAAAGAAACCTCAGCTCTATTCAGTAGCATACCGCCTGCTCAGAGGTGATCTCTGCCTGACGTACAAGGCCATGTCCAATCAGGATCTGATGGACATGCTCCACCTCAAAAAATTCAAATCCATCAGGACCACGAGAGCTAAAGACTTAAACCTCGGCACAAGTATGAATAGGACATGCTGGAGGGATAGATTCATAACCCAGAGGCTTCCCATGCTTTGGAACAAGATCCCAGTTTGTATTAGGCAGAGCCCCTCACTGACTTTCTTCAAGAGAAATCTTGATGAGTGGATGGGAGATCGTAAGTTTACCCCAGGGGTGACATCTGTGTCACTGCTAGACAGGGGCACAGTAAACTAATTCTATTATATAAGGGGACCTTCATTGTGTCACTACTAGACAGAGGCACAGTATTCTAAATTTATTATGTACATTTTTTGTACCATTTTATGGGGTGGCAATAGCCACATCACTATGGCTAGGCTTACAAATGCCCCAGGGCAGATAGCCTATTACTATACTATGAAACTATGAAACTATGATCTCTGCTCTGGGCAAATATTCTTCATGACACTGCTCCAATCATACCTTTTGGACATCTGTATCCTTACAACTTCTCCTTCTTATAATGGATTGAGCGGTTTGCTGGTTTTTATCATAGTAAGACTTCTGGGTTAGGCATTTCATTAACAGATTGGATTTCACTGATCTGCTGTTCTTGACACATGGAACCAACACTTGACTACTGATTGGTAATGTTGTTCTGGTTTGTCTCGACAGAATTCTCTGAGCAGGTGGACCAAGAATTTTATCACCAGGAACATTTCTGAGAGGCAAGAGATTCAGGAAAACATCACTATTATCTCATTTTGATTTCTCTAGTAACTGTTTTGATCTTTGAACTGCACGTTCTGCCAAACCATTTGACTATGGGTACTCTGGACTACTCGTGACATGAATAAAATCACATTCTTCAGCAAATCTTTTGAACTGTTGGCTTGTAAACTGTGTGCCATTGTCAGGACTACCATGTACAGCAAAATGATGTTTCATTTTAGTAATGACAGTACTGGATGCTAGGTTAGGAAGTAGGTCAATCTTGAGCCAATTGGAGTAGGAGTCTACTAACACCAAATAATGTTGACCATTCCACTCAAAAATGGCAGTGGCTTTTGTCAACCAAGGTAGTTCAGGAGTCTGGTTCAGCTGAAGTGGCTCTTTCTGTTGATGTGGCTTAGTACTATTACACACTGAACAGGATAAAAGTGCTCTCTCAATATCTTGTGACATAGAAGGCCAAAATACTAGTCCTCTTGCCCTTCTTTTGGTAGTGTCGGTACCTGGGTGACCACAATGCAAGATAGTAATGTACTCTGGTTGCAAGGACTTTGGGACGATTACTTTTGGACCTTTCATAATGATACCTTTGTCAGACAAAATCTCATCTCTGTATGGAAAATAAGGTTGCACTTCTTGAGGTAAACTAGATTGCTTTGATGGCCATCCTTGATTGATAAAGTGGTTGGGTCTTTGTAAAACTGGATCTGTGGCTGTATGATCTCTCAACTCACCAAGACGTGTGAAAGAAAAACTTCTCATTTCCATGACTTCAAAATCAAGGTTCTCATTCTCATGCTGTTACGTGGTGTTTCTGGGTGATCTGGATCACTGTATCAGCAAGATAAAGAAGTTTGCCTTTCTTATAGATAAGATTGAAATTATACTTTTGCAATCTCAGCATCATGCATTGCAGTCAGGTTGAAGCTAAATGCATAGGTTTTCTCAAGATAGTGGCTAAAGGTTGGTGGTCTGTTTCGATCTGGATAGGTCTACCATAAACATAATCATGGAACTTTGAACATGCAAACACAATTGCCAAAAGCTCTTTCTTGATCTGGGCATATGGCATTTCAGTTTGGGTAAAAGCTCGCTATGTGTAGGCAACAGGTTGATCCTCTTATAGAATGACTGCACCAAGACCAAATTTCAAAGCATCACAGGAAAGTGTAACTGATTTGTGAACATCATAGTATCTGAGAGTTGGTGGACTATCAATTCTCTGTTTCAGGACTTCAAATGCTTTTTGTTGTTGCTCTAGCCAAGACCAGGATACATCATTATGTGTCAGCTCTCTGAGTAGTGCTGATAGCTGGCTGAAGTCAGGAATGAACTTGCCTGGGTAGTTGACCATGCCAAGAAAACATTGCAGGGCATGAACATTATCTGGAGTTGGCCTCTCAAAAATGGCTGTTTGCTTTGAAGAGTCTAGTCATAGGCCAGTACTCTAAATAGATGACCAACATAAGTAACGTCTTATAGCCTGAATTTGCATTTGTGTGAATTGAGCTTAAGATTCACTTCATGTGCCCTTTCTAGAACTTTTCTGAGGTTTCTGTCATGCTCTGCTTCATCATGACCTCCTTCTAGTATGTTGTCTACTACAATAGCACAAGGATACACAGAAAAAATTTGCTGTATTGCATGCTGAAAGGCTTCACTTGCAGAATTTATCCCAAATGTGATTTCAAAAATCTGTACCTACCAAATGAAGTACTGAGAGTAGTGAGCAATGCGGATTTTTAATCAAGCTGAATTTGACAAAATGAACTCTTTGCATCTAAGATGGAAAGAATATTGGCATTTGGCATTAAGGCTGCGACTTCTTCAACTATGCGCATTGGATGATGAGGTCTTTTCGACTTTGTTTAAATTTTGTGGCTCAATATATATTCTGATGTCATCAGAGCTTTTCTTGTGAGCTACCACCATAGAAGATACCCATTCAGTTGGAGTTTCAGCTGGACAAATCAGGCCTTATCACACCATTTTATCTAGCTCGGCATTGACTCTGTCCTACATGGCTATTGGAGCTTTATGTGCTAGCCTGATAACTGGACTGACTTCTGGGTCTAACTATATGGAGTACAGAACTGGAAGCTTGCCTAGTTTGTCTTCAAAAAGATCAGCATAGGTAGAAAAAATGTCCTGGGTGAAATTAGAGTAGCGGCCTTTTAAGCTGACTTGATGGACTTCCTTATTAAATGAAAGTAGTCCCATTTTCAAACTGTCTCTGAGCCCAAATAATGACTGGACGTATCTCTTGATCAAATAAAACAACAAGTCATAGCTTCTACCAGCAGAGTAAAATGAAAGTACCACTGAGCCTTCAGTTTTAAATACTTCACCTCCATAAGCAAGAAGCTTCGCACACCTTGCCAAATCAAGCCTTTCACCATGTCACTCTCTAGCAAATGTTTCTGCTGATATAACATTGCACTTGTGCACTTGGAACCTGTATCAACTTTGAGCTCTATGGGTTTGCCATTTATCAGAACAGTACAAAATACTTCATTCTTTGCCCTTAAATCTAATGCACTGATGGTTTCATGAAGCACTGACACACCATCCACATAAAGAGTAGGGTTGCAGCTCTCTAATTGATCAACTCATTTCTTAAAATGTTCCCTTTTAATAAAAAAATGTGGGCCTTTTAATTTACAAAACCTTTTGAAATTATTCCATGTATTGCATTTATGGCATTGTTGACCAAAAGCAAAACATTTTTCCCTTTTAGATTTATGGCTTCCACCACAATTACAACAGTTGGCATGGGTTGGGCCCATGCTTTGAGTTTGCTGACTCACTGTTATACTTCACTGAGACTGTGCAATCTCTGGAATTTGCTGGAAAGCTCTGGGGTTTACAGTGAATGCTACAGGGGCTACAGTTACTGCCATGTGCTTGGGTCTGTTTCTTTTAACTACATGCTGCATACTATCAACATGAGCTTTATCACTGTGCCTTCTATACCTGTTCTCATTTGTAAGCATGTTTATATGCTTTTCTGTGAGATAATATATCTGCCAAATCTCAATGGCCTTATTCAAAGTTAAATCACTGTCACAAAGCAAAATCTTTCTCATAGCATGATCTTTTATACCACACACAAGACTATCCTTTATCAACTCATCCCTTAAATCACCAAATCTGCATGTTTTAGCTTTGTTTCTCAGGTCAGTTATAAATGCTGCAAAAGTTTCACCAGGCTTTTGATCCCGTGTGTAAAATAAGTGCCTTTCCATTGTAACATTTCTCTAAAGTTACATTTTAAGCACTCAGGGTCCTCCCGTGACTAAGCCTGTAGAACAATATGATGCCCCCCCTCCTGTATTGACAGCAGGTGCATACACAAATGAACATTCCCTTCTACAGCTTCTGACCCAGCTAAATTAAGTAGAATAAATACCTTTGTACGATCATCTTTATTAGAAAATGCAGCCTGTATGAAAATGTCATACTCTTACTCAAACACTCTCCAGTTCTCTGCAATATTACTGTCAAACACAAGTGCACTGGGTTTTCGAAATCCACCTGCCATGCCCACAAAGTATGCACAAATACACTTAAAATATGGCCCTTGTAATTTATGTACGAACACACTGTTCTGTGAGCATGTAACAACATTCAAATGCATAATAAACTCTTACAAATACTGTACAAAGTATGCTCTGTAATGGCTGTATTCTGTGAAATATGCCCTGTAATGGCTGTATTTTTGTGAAATATGCCCTGTAATGGCTGTACTTTTGCAAAATGGCTTTACTGTAACACTGCACAAACATGCACTTTATACACTTCTAATAACTCGGATATCTTTGCTTAATATGAAAAATACATGCTTTGCAAAAATGTGGTAGTTTCCTCTTATTTTATTCGTTTCATGCAATTTGAACTTTATTTCAAACATCTTCTATGGTAATTTGAAGATTTTTATCAATATCGTACATACTGGTTTATGCGAATACCATTTAGAATGTTCTGTACGCTTCATTTCATATTATATGAAAATAAATAGTGCTGAGCAAGTTTTAATGCTTGAAATTCATTTCTGACCTGTTTTGCAATGCCACCTCTAACTTCATGTCCTTTAGACATGCTGCTTCTGACACCATGTCGCTCATCTTTCCCTCTCTCACACATAGATGACAAGCGGGCGGGGTATTTTGTTTAGGAGCTTTAATACATAGAAGCACATCAGGATGGACAGCAGCATCATAAAATACAAACTAGTTAATAGACAGACCTTGCATACATAAATGTTTACATCTCAATAGCTTACTACAAAATGGCAGTCTAGCTTACACATGCTCAGTATTTATACATTTGTGCAAGCTGTTGGATAGCTTCTTAGAGATATATATACACACATATTGAATTACAATATATAAATGAGAAATCCTGAATAACTAAAGAGCCAAGATAGGCATTTTCTGACTCAATAAGTGTTGCTGACTGGTATTCAAGATTAGATCTAGCAAAATTAATAGCCCTATACTTTTTATGCTAAGAGTGATGTGTCAATTGTATAATATCCGAAACAACCAACCGGTAAATGCAAATAAGGCGCCAGGTCCCTTCTTCACTGAAAGTCAAACAATTTTTAATGTACTTAAAGTGCGGTCAATTACAGTACACTTTTCGTCAGTTAATAGTAACCGACTTCTTCAGAAGCTCAAAACAATGGGTACACAAGCACAATATTTAAATACTGTCACATGCAACAAGCCCCTATCGTTTAATAGAATAATTTAATTCACCTGATGGTAATTTTCATGGTAGTTAACCCTAGCAAGCATTGCTTTGCAAGCACAGGCTCAGCAAGAGTTTGCAATAACAGTTGTTCCTGGTAGGTTACCCCGATTGTTAGAACAGTAAATATAGCACATTTAAGGAAAAAAATTCCTACTTTGTTAAGTTTGTTATAATAAAATAAGCTAAAAGTGCACAAGTTTCAATTAAAAACCTCAATACAAACCAAATTAAATTAATATACATAATGTAAACAGAGCCCTCTCTATAGTGGGTACCACGATACAACAATACCGGAACAGGTCCGTATATTTGTTATAAAGTGTTATAAAATGTCCTGTATTCAAAATGACACCTAACATAAATCACAAGGCTGAAAAGTAGTTTTAAACTTCCTTTCAGTGTTAATAAATCTTAAAATTGTATACTTTAGTGTCCCTAGAAGTATCATCTAAAAATAATTATTTTCGAAGGTGTTATTTAAAAGGCTATTTTTAATGAAAACTTATAAAAAGGGGGATGTTCTACATTATTTTCCAATAACGTCACTTAATGTATGCGTCCCCCTAACCCGCAGTAAGATAAAATGGTCTCGTGGACTGTAAACATAATGACTATAAAGTTAGAAACAAGTGAGTGTCTTGTTGTGTATTTTATATTCGTGTACGTAGTTATACAGAAAAAGGGCCATAGTACCCCCCCAGAAAAAACACACAAAAAAACAAAATACAACGTCGCTTACAGTTAAAATCACGACTACTCAATCTTAATAGTTCTGTCCTATCATTCCAGTAAGGGAATGGTTGCTTAGTCAATATATCCTGTATTATACAACCAAGCATCTATACAGTGCCCAGGTGGTAGTGGTGATTATTATAGTGATATAGAAAATGAGTAGTGGGTGGCACAGCCCAAAGTTGAAAGGGAAAGGAAGTTTTAGTTGACTCATGTGTTATTCAACTACCATTTCCTGCCTACTTGCTGGGGATACACACCATGTTGGTGTAACAACCTAATGGTACCTTACAAAGTGCCTAAAGGTAGCTTTTTCAAGTTTGACTAACCCATATCAATTTGGTAGTGACCTTTAAAGGTTAACATTAGTCATTCATTTCAATTCATCTTTCCAGGTTCTTAAGTTTAAGAATACAAGTAATAGATGTCATTTCATTCAAACCCGGTTTCTGGTTGGCGTTAGTCCTTAACTGCCAAAGCAGTTCCTTTCTCTCCAATTTAAGCGAGTCATACCCTCCTCTGATGTCCCTGGTCTGTTGGTCAATAGCTCTGAACTTAAATTGGTGGCCAGCATTATCAAGTACGTGCCTAGCCAGGGCATTGGTCGTTCTCGCGGTCCTGATGCTGTACAAGTGTTCGTATATCCTCTCCCTTAGCCTTCTATCGGTTTTCCCGATATAGAAGGCCGGGCAGCAATAGCACTTTGCGAGGTATACCACTAATTTGCTGTTACAGTCAAACTTAGAGTGGGATCTGAACTTTTGGTCCTCTATTACAAAGTTAACGCCTTCCTCAATGCAGTAACAATACTTACACATTTGGCACTTAAACATACCCAATCTAGTCGTGTATGGTTGCATTGTGCCTTCTAAAAGTTCTTTTAGGTTGGGTCCCCGATTGTATATAATTTTGGGTCTCCTAGGAACTACATTTTGAAAGTCATTATCATTGGTCAAAAACTCCCAGTTTTTCGATATTACGTTGTTAATTCTTGGGGAGTCAATGTTAAACGTGTAGCAAAAACCACAGGAAAAGTCCAGGTTAGTAAAGGTTCTAGTGGCACCCCTGGTAATTCCAGTGGTCCTGGTTTGATCGTTGTTTAACAGTGGAACGTAGATATTCAAGCCTCTTTTGCGTTTGACTTCCTCCGTAATCTCGTTTAAGAGCGTGTGTGGGTACCCTCGTTTAAGAAAAATCTGGGTCAAGGTTTGACATTCGTCCAGAAAGTCCTTATTTTTACTGGACATACGTGCCGCCCTAACAAGTTGACCCTTGACCACCGATCTCTTTTGGTGGGCAGGGTGACAACTAGAGTAATGTAACATAGAGTTAGAGTAGGTTTCCTTGCGGTGTATTTTGGATACCCACATCCTGTTGTCATAATCTTTACTTAGATCAATGTCCAAGTAGTCAATCCTATTTCTGTTGTATTTAAACGTGAACGAGAGGAACTTAGTGGAGTTATTCAAAGTTGACATCAAGTTTTTAATTTCAAAGTCTGTTCCTTGATATATCATAAAAATATCGTCAAGGAATCTAGTGTAGAAAGTTGTCTTTGAAGTAATGTCCTCCACTGTTAGAATATTGTTTCTCTCCCAGTGTGCCATAACCAGGTTTGCTATACTTCCTCCACTAGGTGATCCCATGGCGACACCTATTTTTTGGTGGTACAGTGCTTCATCAAACATTAAGTAGTTGTATGAAAGGACTGTGTCCATTAGTTCACTCACTAATTGAATTTCTTCACTAGGTGCCTTGAGCAGCTTTAACATTGCCCCTACCCACTCAATAGCTATATCGTGAGGAATTGATGAGTACAAGTCCTTAACATCGATTGTAACTAATAAGCTCTCTGGATTGAAGTCGACCGAATTCATCGCCTCCAAAAAGGACCATGAATCTTTAGTAATTTGTTTTTCTTTTTTAACATAACCTTGTAATATGCTGTCTAAGAACTTACTACACGTGTAAGTGATGCTTTTCCTACCATCCACCAGAGGTCTCATGGGGGGGTTGTTAACGTCCTTATGGACTTTTGGAATCCCAAATAACACCGGTGTCCTTGGTGTCTGTTGTTGCAAGTATATGTAGGTGTCCCTATCAATCCTGGCTTCCACATAGAGTTCTTCTATGAAGGCCTTGACTTTCTGGTGTGCACCATTCATTTCGTTGATGGTTACCTTTAAGTAACCTTCACCGTCCAAGATGAGATTCATCCTGTTGATGTAATCATCATTGGCCATTATAGTGACACCTCCCCCTTTATCCGGTTTCATTATTCGCACTTGAGCTTTTCTGAGGAGGGAAAGTTCCTCTCTTTCGTTTTTACTAGTATTCAGGTCTCTCAATTTAAGTTTACTGTTTTGTTTCCTTAAATTCCTCATGTCCATTTCAGTTACTTTTCGAATAACATTAATGCTGGGTGCAATGGGGGGTTAAACACACTAGACACGTAAAGTTCAGACCTCTGGTTAAACCTATTGCCTAATAGCAAACCCAGGTTGAGCTTTCTAGTAAATAGCTTTAAGTCAACTAAAGTGTTCGCCAAGTCAAAATGGGAGGTAGGCACATATGTATTTCCCTTGGCCAACAGTTCAATAGTGTCTGTGCTGATAGTGTAATCAGTGTAGTTAAAAACCTTAAAGTCCCCACTACTGTTTACCAGGACATTACAGCCAGGAGTACTGGTTGGTTCCACAGTGGCCTGTTCGCTTGGAATCACCACCTCTTCCTCCTGGCACCTTTCCTCCTGTTGCCCGTAGACCTCTGGTTGGAGGCCCCTGTTTGAAAATTTTGTGCCTGGGGTGCTCCCATTTGGTTCCCACCCCTAATACCTTTGTTGCTATTAGCACTGTTCTGTATAACTACGTACACGAATATAAAATACACAACAAGACACTCACTTGTTTCTAACTTTATAGTCATTATGTTTACAGTCCACGAGACCATTTTATCTTACTGCGGGTTAGGGGGACGCATACATTAAGTGACGTTATTGGAAAATAACGTAGAACATCCCCCTTTTTATAAGTTTTCATTAAAAATAGCCTTTTAAATAACACCTTCGAAAATAATTATTTTTAGATGATACTTCTAGGGACACTAAAGTATACAATTTTAAGATTTATTAACACTGAAAGGAAGTTTAAAACTACTTTTCAGCCTTGTGATTTATGTTAGGTGTCATTTTGAATACAGGACATTTTATAACACTTTATAACAAATATACGGACCTGTTCCGGTATTGTTGTATCGTGGTACCCACTATAGAGAGGGCTCTGTTTACATTATGTATATTAATTTAATTTGGTTTGTATTGAGGTTTTTAATTGAAACTTGTGCACTTTTAGCTTATTTTATTACAACAAACTTAACAAAGTAGGAATTTTTTTCCTTAAATGTGCTATATTTACTGTTCTAGCAATCGAGGTAACCTACCAGGAACAACTGTTATTGCAAACTCTTGCTGAGCCTGTGCTTGCAAAGCAATGCTTGCTAGGGTTAACTACCATGACAATTACCATCAGGTGAATTAAATTATTCTATTAAACGACAGGGGCTTGTTGCATGTGACAGTATTTAAATATTGTGCTTGTGTACCCATTGTTTTGAGCTTCTGAAGAAGTCGGTTACTATTAACTGACGAAAAGTGTACTGTAATTGACCGCGCTTTAAGTACATTAAAAATTGTTTGACTTTCAGTGAAGAAGGGACCTGGCGCCTTATTTGTGTCAATTGTATGACCAAGTTATCAGATTGTCAAGCCGTGACTGCAGAATTTTCTTTTCATTTACATTGGTAAATCATAATGAAACCTTGATGTCACCTACAAATTTAATCCAGATAATGGGTTTAAGTACTGGCACCAGCATTACATGCAAATTAAAAGGGTCCCCTTCATACAGTCGACTTACTATTTCGTCGACGTTCATATCATTGAGACAACAATGTCGAAAGTTTAAAATCATGAACACCTGGAACACTGTATTTTCTCTCCTGGTAAGTAAACACTTGGCCACCATGGTGAACATTGCCCTTTTCACCACTGTTGTGCAATTTTAGAGTTGGTATATTTAGTTAGGGGGTGTGTGGGGGGATGTGAAGCCCCCACTTTGGAGGGTTGAATTTTGTTAAGTTTCTATTTTATTTGTTGGTAGCTAAGTGGTTACTTACCAGAAAAGAAAGTACAATGTTCCAGGAGTTCGTGTTTTTAAACATTTGACATTATCATCTTAATGATATGAAAGTCAATGAAATGGTAAGTTGGCTATATGAAGTGGACCCAAATTAAAAAAGGAAGGGACCCAACATAGAGTCCTGAAAGACACTCCCTGAAGTGGACTTAGATGTTGACAAACTGAAATGACTGACAATTAAGCCAGTTAACAATCTGGTTTGAAATAAATGAGACCTGAGCTGGTTGACCATTGCATCATGTGCAGCATTCCCAAACGCTTTTATTAAATCAAAATAAATTGCATCCACAATGATACCCTTTTCAGTGTCTTCATTAACCAAATCAGTTTGAAATATATGAGCACCATTTCTAAAAGCCATATTGTGACATCAGTGAATTCCACAAAATGCATAAAAAGTTATTTTAATATTTTCTTCTTTAAAAATTTCATATAAAACGGTTTCCTATTACGTAGTCAAATTTTTACAACTTCGAACTTCATATGGTCGAGACCATAAGTTCAAATTTGTAAAAGTTTGACCATTTCAATGGAATTCTCCATAAGCAGAGGTTTCTATTTTGTTCAATGGGGTATATTTAAGTAGCAGGAGCTGTGGGGGGTGCAGGGGGGCTTGCCCCCCCTGCTTAAAACAGTTTATTTTGTTTTCCATTGTTTTTTTTTTTTTATCCATAGTCGAAGTTTTGTAATTTTGAACATAATGGTTCGAACATTACGTGTTCGAAGTTATAAGACTTTGATTATGTGATATAGACCCTATAAAACACATTAAACATACAGAGGGACAGTTCTCTGAGTTCACTGCATCACTTTCACCAACTGTACTGCACAAAACTGACTAACAATAAAGAGTGGAAGAAATGTGGTGCAAATCCCAAGACTCTACTGCTAATCCTCTTTAGGAAAATTCTTGAATATTGTTAGATCTTGCTGTTGAAATACTTTTCATATCCCGAAAACCCTCATTAATTTGTTTGGGATTTTAAACATCCAATAAATGTCATTATTTGGATATGAATATGTAAATAACATCACCAAAAACATCCCTGAAACTGTAGCTAATTGGAAGGAGAACACACTGAAAATCCTTTGTATGCTAGGACATATGGTAAGAGAGAAGAGTCACCCTTAAATATGGCATAATTAAAGAAAACCTTCTTATGAATATTTTTGTCTGCCAGTAGCTTGTAGGTAACAATTCTAGATCAAATTATTTTTGTTAATTATTTTGCTGCTGTAGAAAATGTAGCTTATTACGATAAGAGGTGTCTCTCTCACTCTCTCTCTCTCTCTCTCTCTCTCGTATGCTTTCAATAGCTGATGTTTTTGGCAAAATGTTATTGATGAAATGATTTCAACAAGGTAGATTTCTGTCATATGATTTATGCATTTTTATTTCAGGGGCATGTTCCTCAATCCCATGCTTGCACTAATTCAGCGGGAGACTTCCCAGCATCAGTGTTTGGTACCTCTTTATTCACTCTATGACATCCCTACAAACATCTGGAAATTGCTTCATAGTCAGCACCAGTGGCAAATCCAGGATCCTTTACTTGCTGTGGCACAATAAGGACAGAAGAGCTAGTCTAGTCCAGATACAGTTTTGCTGTATGCAGGACTGTTTGTAAGCTTCTGAGCCTCGCAAGCCTTTCTGTGTTGAGGGAAGTTTTCTAGCTTGTCAGTGGGAGTGATAAGCACTAGGTAGCATATCTACCACAAGAGGAGTGGTTTCTAGCCCAGAAATTGTAGTTTATAGGCCGTTTGAACACTTTTTACATCTTCTTCAATCTTCTGCTTTAAAAGCCCGCATTTGCACTTGTTTCCTACCTTTCCTATACCTAGTCTAGTCCAGATACATATTTGCTGTATCCAGGACTGTTTGTAAGCTTCTGAGCCCCCCCAAGCCTCTCTGTGTCGGAGGGAAGCCTTCTAGCTTGTCAGTGGGAGTGATAAGCACTAGGTAGCCTAGCTACCACAAAAGGAGTGGTTTCTAGCCCAGAAATTGTAGTTTATTGGCTGTTTGTCTATTTTTTTCCATCTCCTTCAACTTTCTGGTCTAATAGCCCGCATTTGCACTTTTCCCACCTTTCCTGTAACTAGTCTAGTCCAGATACAGATTTGCTGTATCCAGGACAGTTTATAAGCTTCTGAGATGTGCCAAAGTCTCCTCTTCAATTTTTCCTTTAGATCTGCTAGTTTTCTCCTTTCCTGCAATTTTACTAGCTTATTTGTCTAGCACTTTACCATACCACACTTCTTCCAGCAATTATTGTAGCAAACAAAAGTTCTACCAGCACTAAACATTCTACAAGGAAACAGCTCCAGTACTTATTATTAATGCCTACCCCTCCAGGCATGTCTAAAGGTCAGTTCCCTGTGCTTTCTCCTGTTAACCTGGTGAACTTGGGCATCCTGAGGCACTGTAGCAACTGGCTCATGTACACTGACAACCCTCTCCTCTTACCTCCCAACACTCAGACTTGCGAGATGTGCGTATATATATCCAAATTGGATGACACACACTCTCCAGCCAAGACCAGAATAGCTGGTCAAGAGGAGAAGGTCAACACTTGCACCACACCACATGGAACACATAGCCCTCTAGAACACATGCCAGCACTGCCTTCACATAAAATCACAAACCACACACCCAGCTTCATGGAGGCTCTCAATAAAAATCTACCCAAACAGCAGAGACCTCCAAAGCAGAACTGCACTCAACCACCACAACACAACACTAATCATGAGACACATAACTCTCTTAAACAGTGTGCCACTCAACCAAATCCCTTAAGGCAAAACAGCATGCCCAGCACACTAGTCATAGGTGACTCGATAGTGAGACACACTAATGTCCCACTCACTAGGTTGAATAAGGAGAAAATAACAGTCAGCTGCCTGTCAGGTGACAGGATCCACCATATAATGCACGCACTCAGGTCTTGCAACAACAGGTACAAATATGACTCTGTCATTGTACATGCGGGTGTGAATGACCTGAGATGTACTTCCATGGACTACATGAAAAGAGACATGGAGGAGCTCTTGGAGTATGTAGCCCAGATGGGTATGACACTAGCCCTGGGCAGCATCCTACCATCACCTAGAATGATACCACAGTACAAGCAAAAAATTATTGATTTCAACAATTGGCTAAGTTGTTGGTGTCATTCTAAGGGGATCCAGTATCTGTCTGCCTGGGATGACATGGCTGACAGACCTCGATGCTTAGCCACAGATGCCCAGCATCTGTCACACCTGGGCTTCTGGATACTGGCCAAGGCTCTTGCCACCCCTATAGTGCCTTTTTTAGGTGGTGTTCCAAAGACCAAATTGCCATTGTAACAGCTACAAACAAATGCAATCTGAGGGTCATGCTGCTCAACTCTAGAAGTCTAAATCTCAAAATGCAATCACTCGAAGTACTCCTTAAAATGGAGAGCATCGACATTTGTGCAGTAACAGAGACCTGGTTCAAGGCAGCAGAAAGCACTCCTGCACTACCAGGCTATAACTCATTCCACACCTTTCGGCTCCAGAACTTGGACTGAAGCTCCAAAGGTGGTGGTGTTTCCATATTCATAAAGGATGCACACACCTCCAGACTGGTAGCCCAACATAATGCATCAGAGATACTTAAGGTGCAGCTAACATTGGATAAGACACCACTTCAGGTCATAGCCTGTTATAGATCCCCAACCATGTCCCAAGATACTAACTCCACATTCCTAAGCACCCTGGAGAATATTAGGGTCTAACCTAACACACTCATACTGGAAAACTTCAACTACCCCTCCATTAACTGGGAAAACTACTCATGTACCAATACACTTGCCCAACATCTCCTGGAATTCATTAATTCCAATGCCCTGGACCAGCTCATTCTTACCCATACTAGAGGCAGCAATATCCTTGACCTGGTCATTACTAACATGGGCAACCATTGCTCTACACCAAATAGTCAACTCCTCCCTGGTTAGATCTGACCAAAAACTAATCACCTTGGAAAGCCACAACCTGCAAAGGTAACCACCATGAAAAACTTCACCAAAGCTAACTTTAGGCTTCTAAGAACAAAGGTGGCTAACTTCACGACACCCATGCAAATGGAGAATAGTTGCATGACTGCCAAATCATGCACCTAGGCACTTTACAAACATGTACACAAATGTATGGATCTCGCCATACCCAATAGAACCAACACGGTCTCCTCCAAAAAAAGGAAGACAATCTGGTGATCCCCTGCCATAAACAAACTCTACAACAGAAGGAGAAAACTGATGTGGAATAGAGTGAAGTCCCAAGATTGGAAAAACTCCCTTATCAGCGTCAACAAAAAGTTGAGATCCCTCATCAAATCCTCTGAAGCTAGCCATGAAAACAGAATTGCAGCAGATAGTAAAGACAACCACAAGGCCTTCTATAGTTATGTAAAGAACCTCCACGGCAATACCCAGATTTGCTCTGAGCTACCTCCTATACCAAGCCAACAGATGTTGCCAATATACTGTCTGACAGATTCAGTGCCAACTCCCCCCCACCCCACCCACAGGACCAATCACAATTCCAGTAGATTGCCAGGCACCCAGTATTACTGCTGTACAGGTTAAAACAGCACTGTCCAAGGCCAAGAATACAGCTTCTGTGTGACCTGACAATATCCCTGGCTGTGTTCTACATGAACTACAGAGTGAACTGGCACCTCACCTGTGTGCCCTGTTCAATCACAGCCTCACCTCATGCTTTGTCCCTACTGAATGGCGCACTGTTATAGTTATCCCTCTCCACAAAGAAGGAGTGACTAGAGACCCTGGGAACTATTGCCCCATCAGCCTTACAAGTCTGATATGCAAAGCTATGGAACACATCATCATGGACCTAATAAACAAGGATATAGGGAATCTCCAAACTCTAGATCCCACACAGTTTCATTTTGTGAAGGGTAGATCATGCCTGGTCAACTCGGTCGACTTCTTTGAGTCAGTCACCAGAGCTGTGGATGAAGGCAAGGTGGTTCATACAGACTACCTTGATCTGGCCAACGCCTTTGATATCATTCCCCACTCAGGAATCATAGAAAAACTCACTAAGCTAGTCATCAACCCCTATATCACTAGCTGGGTTGCAAACTGGCTCACAGATAGAACCCACTGTGTGAAAGTAGCTGAGTCCAAGTTAGAGTGCTGACCAGTCATGAGTGGAGTCCAACAGGGATCAGTGCTGGTTCCTCTCCTGTTTGGCATTTACTTCTCAGAAGTCCAGTCCAACACAAAGTGACTCTGGCTGACAAATTTTGCAGATGATTGCAAGTTGGGAACCATTATTAACTCACCAAGTGATGTCGACATCCTACAGAAAGGCCTCACTGAGACCAGTGAGTGGTGACAGAACCATGGCCTTAAGCTCAATGCCAAAAAATGTGTTATCATCCCCTTTGGGAAAAACCCAGTTCCCATGAACTACCACATTGATGGTAGTCTACTGAACACAGAAGACATTATAAGAGATCCGGGAACACAGGTTGACAGCAGCCTTTCTTTTGGCCACTACACTGCCACTGTGGTCAGAAAGTCCTTCAATGTGGCACATCTCATTACTAAGGGTTTTGCATCCAGGAAGAAAGAGGTCATTGTCTCCCTCTACTCTTCCCTCATTAGGCCAATCATCGAGTACAATGCCCCATTTGGCATGTACTTCACTAGACACCTGCAACAACTGGAGAGGCCGCAAAAGTACCTCACAAAGATAATCCTAGGCCTTAAACACTTGTCCTATATGGACCGACTAAAAAAAACCTCCAACTATTCTCTGTCTCATATCGCCTACTTAGAGGTGATCTCTGCTTGACTTACAAAGCCATGCCTGACCCAGCTCTGTTAGAAGTGCTACATCTAAAAAAATCCCAAATCCTCCGCACCACACACTCCAGGGACCTCAACCTCATTACCACAATCAACAGAACATGCTGGAAGGACAGGTTCATATCCCAGAGACTGCCCATGCTATGGAATAGACTTCCCATACATGTCAAACAGAGCACTTCACTGGCCCTCTTCAAGAGAAATCTTGATGAGTGGATGGGAAATAGAAAATTCATCCCTGGGATCACTCCAGTGGCTCTACTCAACAGAGGCACAGGAAACTAATGTTGGGTGTCATGATGCCAGGTTAATCTTATGGGCTAGGCTTGTAAAGGCTCCAGGGCCATTAGCCAAGTACACACCTATGAACCTATGAACCTATGACTAGCAAACTGGTGGGATACTTAGGCTATGTGAAAAAAAACATAAAAAAATCACCTATAATCCACTGTTAAAAATGAAAGACCATTTCTCTACTGGAAAAAAAAAACATGAATGCCATAATCTTATACATCCCAGCAATGTTCACAACACAGAAAAACTACTAATTTGTCAAACTTAAGGACTATGGTTTGGATGAAGTGTTTGCTATGCTATAGTGTAACAAGTCAAGGGCACAGCTAGCAATTCAACAGAGGTGGGAAATGTCATGTGCAAAGACATTTTGCCTCAATAGAAAGAGAAAAAAAAAGTATCATTAACCTAAATTCAGGAACAGAAAGTTTGGAGTTATTTTTTTTTGTGCTGCATAGCAAGGAAAACATTTTAAAACAAATGCAGCACATTTTGTCAACATACCAGTGAATAGCAAAGTAATTCATATCTCTGTAGCAAGAGTAATCAATTATCATCTCCTGGATTACAATAACAGTTTAAAGAATGTGTGAGAGGGTCTGTCAGCACTTGGACTGACAATTGGAAGACTTAAAACATGCAGTTGAGCTCGTTTATTTTGTTGAGCATCTACTGCTAAAGAGGTAAGAGCTGCTCTGAGAACACAAATTAGATTTGAAGAAAAAAAGTGAAAATAAAAAATTTGTTCCAGAAATTACCCAAGATGGTTGTGACTCATACTACTGCCAAGTTAAATACATATATAGTCTTATGTCTAGCTTTACTCGAATGGAGGGGGAGGGTTTAAAGTGGATTCTGTGTGGAAAAAACTCCAAGATCATTTCACAGTGGTAGGTTCATTGAGATAAAATAACCACTTAATGATTCAGCTGCATTAAAATAGTCAAAAGTACAGAGATATAGGGCCAGTTCTAAAAGACTTGGTCTTAGTATAAGTAGCTTACTTTGATGTAAGGCCTATCTATAATCAGGTTTACACAAGGGGCCAGATTCCAGAAGACTTGTTCTCAGTGTAAATGACGCTTGCACTGAGAGCAAGTTTTTTGGAACTAGGTCCTTAATGAAATAACTAAGATATATGGCAACCATTGTTTTATTTACTTATGTATATTTTTTGTTGACTGGATTATGCTCAATAAACCAATGGCCTCTTTCCAGGGGAGACCCAAGGTAGTTTTCATGCCGACTAGGAGAAATTTGTCCGGGACTCTGGGGAACTTTGACTATTCTTTTTGATAAGTGTGGAACTGGGATTTTTTTACATCCATCTGAGCTACCACCACTGTAGGTAGATGAGGCCTTGGTTTAACATCTTATCCAGAGGGTGTCACACCCAGGAGTGCAGTACCTTCTTTATGCTCCACTGCACCATCAGTATTCAAAAATTAATCCAAGTACCTGGAGTGGAATAGAACCCTTAGACTTCCTCACCAAAAGTGAGTATGCTACCTGTTGAGATACTCAGAGTGCAAATAAGCAGCCTAGTTTTTCAGCCCCCTCAAAGGAAAACAGTACCAATAAAGGCAAAAACTATACCAAGCAAATGCAGTAAAATGAACAGTCTATCACTCTATTTCTGATTTGCTGAAATACCAACAGAAATAATTTAGATCTGAATGTTTTAGGGTAGCATCCTTCTTCTCAACTTTCAAGAATGCTGGACAACACTAAAATAATAGGGGTGAATAAAATCATATAAACAGTTTTTAAATATTACTGTAATTCTCTTAAAAAGTTAATAGAATGACAAGTTTTGCATCAATATGCATTTTTTAACATGAATACAATTCTAATGAATGGCATGGCTGACTCATTATAATCATGACTGATTTGCCTAAAAATCAAAAATGTTTTCAGGGGTAGGACAAATGTTAGCAGCCAAATCAGGGACATTCTGCAAAAATAAGGACAGCCGAAAGGTTATGCCTTGTGCTCAAAAGGGAATGGCTGGTCACAATAACTCATTCCATGGTTTGTATAGTTTTTGTCAATGTTTGGTATTATAAATGGTGAAGTTCTAAACATTATGAGGGTTATTATAACTGTCTATAAACAAGTGTCAGCAGAAGATTTTAAGAATTAGTAGTTTTAACAACTAAGGTAATTAAAACGACATATTCTTAAATTCTTAAGCTGAGACCTCCTTATTTTCAGACAGTTTAGTATGGTTTGACAATGCCATAACATACAGAGTAAGAAGAATCAAGCAACAGAACTAAAGAAACTGCAGACACATCAGCTTTCCATCTTCAAAACATAAAGTGGAACAAACGGTAAAATGTGGCACATTTAATGACAACTAGTGAGGAAGCACATAGCATGGTTAGAATGTTACTTTAAACTTGTTTTATCATACCCAGCTCTTCAACCATTAAGGACTCTTTTGGGCGAAACAGCTTGCTTGAGTTGCAAATGTCCCAGGTTTCAGATGAGCAAGCCAAGCACCCCAACCAAAAAAAAACAAACAAACAAAAAAAAAAAAACAAAAGAACACAGAACTCCAATTAACATTAAGCAATCAAGGCAGGAGCAAGCTGTCAACAACATGAACAAATATCATCCTTAAACTCAATAAGCAAAAGAATTAAAGAACTGCAGCCATAACCATCAACCTTTTACCTTCAGAATATGGAATAATACACTATATTGCACAGTATGGAACAGATGGGTAAAATGTGACACATTTGCTAACAACTAGGAAGGAAGCTCACACCATGATTAAACTGTGTAGTTTAAATTCTTTGATACCCCCACTCTATCTATCCTTGCCACAAAAGTCACATAGTTACTATATGAAACTTTTCTTGTACACCTATTTATAGGACACAAAATGAGCAAGAAAACTGTCGAGAGGTGTTGTAAGAAGAAATAATGGAAAGAATACAAAAGGATGTCGAAAGAACAATGTTAATGGTGTTTATACTACTAAAGGAAATTTGTAATATATTGCATTTTACCACAAAACCAGGTCTTCAACATTAGAATCATGAGAGTAAGTTGAAAAAGTCCAGCATGCACTCCTCCCCCTCTCACCAGCCATACAGACAAACAAATTAGTTATTCTCATGGTCTGTCTTAGCCTCTCTTGTTAGAAATTCTCATCGACAAACTATTTTAGTGTTTCTCTCCATCTCAGTTATTATTACTTCACTCTAACCACCACATTGGTAATACTTTTATCGTTTATACAAACGCACACACACACACATACTAATTACAGCCAGTTGTATGACTGTAGAGCTTAAATGTTTGCTTGAGATCACTGAAGTCAGAACCATTCATTGCAACTACCCCCTACCCTCTGCCCTCCCAACAAGGAACAAAATATGTGTTGAAATATAACTCTTATATTTTAAGAAAATTGATGGAATAACAAGTTTTGTATTATCAAGCATTTTCTGAAGGGTACAGAATCTGATACTCACATGCTTGACATTTAGAGACTGTAATCCACAACAATTTTACATAAGCCACAACCTTTACAAATAACAGACCAGTATACCTCTGAAGTTCTTTAAGAATTATGGACAAAGGCAAAAATAATGGAGCACCAAAACAAGCAAATGTTAAATATTATTAGTTTATGTATTTCTCAGACTGGTAAACCAAATGTTGCTTACCTGACATCACTACCTAATTAAGTGACTTCCTCATAGTCATAAAATAAGAAATGATTTATACCCTGTACTTTTGACTACAGGAAGTAGCTTATAGGTTCATAGGTGTGTACTAGGCTAATGACCCTGGATCCTATACAAGCCTAGCCCATAGGATTATCCTGGCATCATGCCACCCAACCTTAGTTCCCAGTGCCTCTGTTGAGTAGAGCCACTGGAGTGATCCCCGGGGTGAATTTTCTATTTCCCATCCACTCATCAAGATTTCTCTTGAAAAGGGCCAGTGAGGTGCTCTGCTTGACATATATAGGAAATCTATTCCATAGCATGGGCAGTCTCTGGGTTACAAACCTATCCCTCCATCATGTTCTGTTGATTGTGGTAATGAGGTTGAGGTCTCTGGAGCGTGTGGTGTGGAGGGATTGGGATTTGTTTAGATGTAGCATTTCTAACAGAGCTGGGTCAGATGTGGCTTTGTAAATCAAGCAGGGATTGCATCTAAGTAGGTGATATGAGTCAGAGAATAGTTGGGAATTTTTTGAGTCTGTCCATATAGGACAAGAGTTTAAGGCCTAGGATCCTCTTTGTTAGGTACTTTTGTGGCTTCTCCAGTTGTTGCAGGTGTCTAGTGAGGTACATACCAAATGGGGGTATTGTACTCGATGATTGGCCTAATGAGGGAAGAGCAGAGGGAGACAATGACCTCTTTCTTCCTGGATGCAAAACCCTTAGTAATGCGATGTGCCACACAGAAGGACTTTCTGACCACAGTGGCAACGTGGTGGTCAAAAGAGAGGTTGTTGTCAACCTGTGTTCCTAGATCTCTTAGAACATCTTCTGTGTTCAGTGGACTACTATCAATGTGGTAATTCAAGGGAACTGGGTTTTTCCCAAGGGGGATGATGACACATTTTTGGGCATTGAGCTTAAGGCCATGGTTCTGACACCAGTCGTTGGTCTCATTGAGGCCTTTCTGTACGATGTCAACATCACTTGGGGAGTTAATAATAGCTCCCAACTTGCAATTGTCTGTGAACTTTGTCAACCAGAGTCCCTTCATGTTGGCCTGGACTTCAGAGAAGTAGATACCAAACAGGAGAGGACCCAGGATTGAATCCTTTGGGAGTCCACTTGTGACTGGTCGGCAGTCTGACTTGGAGTCAGCTACTTTCACACTGTGGGTTCTATCTGTGAGCCAGTTTGCAACCCACCTGAACATAACTGCCAGATAGCTCCAAATCACTTAAGATGTTAACAGAAAAATTGGTGTTGCAGGGAGGTGCATTCTGTGAAGAATAAAAAATATGAAAATGTAATAATGACTAGCATTACTGACCAACTGTAATGTTCAGTGATTTACCAGAAAAAAGAAGTTTTATTTTATTTATCCTTTGTTGACAAGATTAATCCCACTATGCTATTGGTCTCTTTTCAGGGGAAACTTAAGGTGGTATTTATACTATTAAGGGAAATTTGGCTAGGTCTTCAGGGAACTTACCTTACTCAAAGCTCTTGCAACTAATGAGTGCATTCACATATCCCGGTCCTAGTGCAGTGATGGTTGGGAGGATGGTGTGCTCATAAGAACATACCAGAGGAAAGAGAGGAATTACATTTTGTGAATGGAGATGCAGGTAGTGGAGTTATTATAGATTTGGAAATAATAAGAGTTATTTGCTGAGCTGGGGTTGGGAAAGGAAGATAAAGAAGAATGTTTTGTTACAATCCAAATGCTGGGAGGATTGAGGGATGATTTATTAAAGGTGATGATTACCCAAAGTGAGTCAGAAAATGGTAAAATGGTGTTCTGAGGAGAAATAATGGACAGAATACAAAAGGATGTAGTAAGGATGTGGGAAAAGGATGATGTAGGACTGAACAAGGAAAATAAATTGTATGATAAAGCAGTTGCAGAAGGATATGGGGAAAAAAGAAATGTGAGGAAAGTATGCTAGGAAGAAAATATGTGATCAAATTTCATGGGAAAAGTGAGAAAGAATTCAACAGGTATGACATGTGGGATAACAGTGTTGCACCACTGGGCACTGAAGGCCATGAGGTAAGGGCTTTAATTCTGATAAATAGACATTTTGTGACACTATTTTTGAGAATGGATATAGTATGGAGAAATGTTTGTGTGAATATGAAAAGCAGAATAATGACAGCCCTTGGAACTTGTATGTAATCAAAGCATTTAATTGAGAGACAAAAATCCATGTGCAATTTCACATCAGCATTGAAACAAAAACAATGTTAAAAGGCATTTAGAAGGAATGTGCAATAGTGTAATAGTAATAGTGTAATGGATATTGTAAAGGTATATAATAACATGAGTTTATAGACAGGGGCTTGGGAATGTATTGTGATATTAAAAGTGGTAAGTGACAAGATTATGCATATACCTACTATTCTAAATACTGAATGCGATAGGGGGTTTGTGAAATATTGGAGTCAACCTAAAACATGTTTTTGTGTGTGTGTGTGTTTGTTTGTGTAGGGTATTTGATTGATAAATGTGATAAAAGGAAATGTTTTCTATGTGGGGAAATGGGACATGTTGCAAAAAATGTGAAGCACACTGTTATAGATGTAATTAGACAGGGCACTTATGGATTGTGAAAATGGAAAAGAATTAAAGGTGCAAGAAAATAAAAAATAAAGAGGGGACTAGAGAATAGGCTATCAGGAGAATCAGAAGAGGAAATAATATAAAGGAAAAGGAAAAAGGCTGATGCAGAACTAAAAGAAAAAAAAGAAAAAGTAGTTGAGGAAAGTTTTGAAGTAAGCGATAAAAAAGACATAAATACAAAAAGCAATCTATCAGAAAACAGTAAAATATAGGAAACAAAAAGTTTAAGGAATAAGTATTAAAGAAAGAAAGGAAGGAAAGAAAGAAAGAATGGAAATGGGTGACTACAAAGTACTTACCTTAAATGTGCATTGTGAATGGTGTTAGATGGTTGATGGTATATCGATGGTGTGAAACATTTAAGGTAGATTTAATTGTATTAGTTGATATAAGATTCTAAACAGTGAAAAAAAGAAAGCAGTTAGATTTGTTATGAAGTGGAAAATAGAATGGAGTTTAGGTATAGAGGTGTGTGTGGGTATTGTGGTGATGCGTGAGCAAAATTAGTTTTGATGTTAAAAAATGAGAGAAAATAAAAGTTTTGGTGGTTTAAATATAGAAAATTATATAGAGAATTTACATATAAAAAATAAATACTGAGCTAGATTACATTTTTTTCAGAAAGTTTAGTAGAAAAGGGAGGAGGAATTTTAGTTTTTTTTTCAGATCATATGGCACTGTGGGCAAGGTTTGGTAAAAAAGAATGTGAAGTATGTCAAAGGGAGAGAAACACTGAATAAGGAAGAAGTTAAAAATGGTAAATAAATAATGAAGTAATTATCGAAAGATCATTATATTATAATATTAATGACATGTTAAGAAAAGAATAGTTAAAATGGAGTATGAAAGAGTGGAAAAAGAGATGTTGAGTAAAAAAAAGGAGGAGTATGTTAAGACCAAAGAAAAATGTGGAGTTGAATGGATAATAATAGTGAGGATTTAAAGAAATAGTTTACCAATAACATAAAATAATAGAAAACAAGAGAATGTTTTTAAGAAGTCAGTCATTTCTTGTCCAAGATAAAATAGAAGAATCAAATGTCAATCAATAAATAAATAATAAATCAATCCATTTCTTAATAAAAGTTTAAAAAGAAATACATGGTAATATAAAAAAGTAAAAATGACAAAGAAGAAGTGATTGTGGAGCAAAAGAAAATAGAAGAAGAGGTTATTAAATATAATGAAGAAAGATACAAAATAAAAAAAAATTAAAAAAAAACAAAAAGGATGGGATTGTGATTTTTTTACAAAAACAAAGAATGAATTTCTAAAAAAATGATATTAATGTAGATATTATTGCAGAAGAGATGGAAAAAGTATTAAGTAAGGTGAATGTGAGTTTGTGTCCTGGTATAGATGCTTTAGATGATGAATTTGGAGACTAAGACAGTTAATCTATGTAAATTATAAAATTTAATGAAAATAATGCAAGATAGAATAGAAAAGATGATTGAAAATAAATGGAGAAACATAATTTAAGTTATGAAGGGTAAAAAGGTAAATCAAGTGTAAATGCTGATTAAAGATATTATAAAAAGAAGAAGGAAAGGAAGTAGTTTTCTGGGTATGGATATGGATAGTTTAGACAGAAGTCAGGTATGGAGAATTCTGACAAGTTATGATGTAAATAAAGAAGTATTAAGATTAGTGAGAGGTGTACTGTAAAAGTATAAATACGGTATTGATTAATGGAAAAGTAATCAAAGAGGTAATACAATAAAAAGGGGTTAGGCAAAATGTCCGATGAGTAATTTAATTTTTGCAATGTGTATAAAAAAAGTATATAAAGAAATGAGATATGCAAATTTTTGGTTTGAAGATGAAATTGAAATACCATTAACAATAGCATATACTAATGATGTAGTGATAATCATAAAAATATAATATGAATAATAGAGGTTATTAAATTTGTTGAAAAATTATTAAATGGTGTAGGTTTGAATTTAATAAAGAAAAAAAGACACATAGTTTGGAGAAATAGTAAAGAAAGGAAGTGTTTAGTTTACTAATACATATATAGAGATTTTACTTGTTCATTTTGGATGTTATAAAACTATGAAATTATAATGGTTAGAGATGGTGGAAGAAATAAAAAAAG
>NC_056745.1:1071274462-1071286962 GCF_019279795.1 Protopterus annectens | reverse complement strand
CTGGATATTCATTCAAAAGACTGCATCCCTGATATCTATAATCTTGCAATCTGGTAAATTGTAAGTCGTTTTGAACTCATAGCTGACCTGAGGCATAGACCAACTAGGTGGCCGCCTAGGGCGCCGCTCTAGCAGGGGCACTTTTTCAGTAAACTGGATGGTGTAAATAGACCAGGATGGGGGCACCAGGTGTTGTGGGGGGGGGCACTGTGAAGCAGGGCACCACCTGAACTAAGGCCGACCCTGCTTGAACTGTACTAATATAAAGATGCAGGTAACAGACACATAGAACAGTAAAATCCTTCATAATTAGCACTTCTTTATTTGCATGTGGCACTTCTGACTGATTTATAATGAAAGTTATAGTAGCATTATTTTGAGTTGGCATTTTAATTTTGATGGCTGTAGGTGTGATATTCTGAAATGTGGAAACTTAAATGTGATTCAGGGAAACATATTCTAAATCCAAAAGTGATAATCTTAGAGAAGACCCTTTTCTCCAAGTTAGAGCAATCTTGGTTTTAGCATATATATATGTAGTTGTGGTAATGCAGAGCCACGTGGGAGTGTGTGTATGTGTGTGTGTGTGGGGGGGGGGGTGCTGCAGCTTTTAATGTATAACACTGACTTTCACAGTTCACTGTTATTTGTAACAGATTGCCCTCATGTTTTTTCCTCAGCTTTGGGATTCACAATGTTGAGTCTCAAACTTCCAAGACAGAGCCTATCATTTTGAAGACTAATAGAGGTATGGTCCTCTGAAGATGCTTGAACTATAATAAAGTTTGCAGGCATAAAGATTACCAGATCAGTAGACTACATACTACTCATGGCATGTGTGAAGGCTGCCAGCCTAGCCAGAAAGAATTTTATAGATAATTCTGTCATCTGTAAATATTAATGTAAACCACAGGCTTGTTGTCTTAATGGTAAAAACAGTGTTACATGTTGAACTGGAAAAAATGCAACAACAGTGCACTCTACTGACCATATAAAGCATGCTTTGACCCTTTGATGTAAACGCGGCTCTGGCCAGTCTAGATGAAGGAATTCTTGCTATTGTTGTAAAGGCAGAGTTAATGACTAGAGTTTGCATGCAAAAATGTGCTTTATTGCTCTGGTTTCTGCCCAGAGGGGACAAATGTAAATGTAGTTTCTGTTAGCCTGGGAACCCAGGGATGTGTGAAGAATGATGTAATGTGGACCAGGAATGTGATTTTAAAAACAGAGACAATCAGAGCGCATTAAGCATTTTTGTCTTGACCATCCAACCAATCAGCACTCTGCCTTTGCTCTATATATAAGTTTATCTTAGACCTGTGTTTTCTCTTAGAAATAGCACTGTGTAGCAAAAATTATTGTCTTCTGTTTTTAGTATTTATTATTAAATATTTTTAAACCTTTCAACTGTGACTGTTTTGTGTAGAGTTAATTTAAGCTCTAGAGTACATTGCACATATATAGTGATTACAATCCAAGTCACTCCAAATAAGCCTTGCTGTTCAGTCGCATTTACCATTTGGATAATAATATTGCACAGTAATAATCGGGCACCCTTTTAAGGGCCTTTGAGTAGCTGATAAATATTAGCTGGCTGGTGGCAGTGATTTCTACCATACAGTCTGGGTAAAAGGGGCACAGCTGGAGAACCTGTGACAACCTTCCCCAGGAGTGTCTGTGTGGTTGTATAAACTCTTATCTCAAAGTGTGTGTGTGTGTCAGCTACTTGGGCAGGAACATGAAGCACTGGTTGGACAGAGAGGGTACTGGAGGTTTTAGTTGCCCAGCTGGCTGAGATCTGGACCCTATAGCTGTGCCAGTGGAGAGTCTTATTGGGGACTTGGAGAGCAAGGAAGCGACCAGCTCCAAACTGACTTGTGATCTCTGTGTCCTCTTAAGGGAAACTGCACTTTACTGTGTGTATTTGTTATCCTTTCCTCCTATGTGAGATGCCCCTCACTGGTGTTAGTGGTGAGGATTGAGGCTCCCTGATTGCTGGGCCAGGGCATGGGCATCACATATTAATTGTTTGGCAGTGGTGGGATATCCACACCACATATTAATTGGTTGGCAAATACTAATTGGCTTGTAGTGGTGTGAGTAGAGTGAATTCCTGTAGCTTGTGTACAGTGAACTTTGAAGGTGTTTTGCACTCCAAATCAGCCATGCAGTGAATACTCAGAGTTCAGATCACAATTGTTTTATTTCTTTTGTTAGCTTAGTTGGTCAGGGTGAGCAGGCAGCATGTCAGCAGTGGAGTATGGAAAGCTGACAAGGAGCCAGCTGGCTGAGATGTGCCAGGCTAGGGGACTGGTGCACAGAAACCTGACTAAGGCAGACCTGACTGCAGCCTTGGTTACAGCTGCATCAGAAAACAGCAACCAGAAGGACAATTAGACTGGCAGTGGAGATATAATCCCCTCAGAGATTGAATAGCTCAACCTTTCTGCAGAGGACTTAAAATCCATTTGGAGCTAAAGAGGCTTGTGTTGGAGGCCAGGCGATTGGAGAAAGAAGCAGCTGAGAGAATGAGGAGTCTACAGGCTGAGGAGATTGAGAAACTGCTACGCCTGGAAGCTAAAAAAAAGGAGCAGCAGAGGAAGCATGAGAGGGAAATGCTGACTCTTCGCCAGAGTCATGGAGTTAATGGGGAAGGGAGTAACTGGACCCCAGAAGCACAAAAGGTCAGTACATTTTTTCCACAGTTTAAAGAGGGGGATAATTATGATAGTTTCATTCATATGTTTGAGAGGGTATGCAAACAGTATGGTGTTGACAAAAGGCTCTGGGTATGGTTCCTGACCCCCTTACTCCATGGTAAAGCTGTAACTGTTTTGTCAAAAATGTCTGACATTGCATGTTTTGATTATACTGCTGTTAAAAATCACTTATTAGAATTTTTTAAGCTAACACCTGAAACATATAGGAAAAGGTTTTGTGAGCAGAGACTCAAGGCAGATGGAAGTGTTTGTGAATATGTTGCTGAACTGAGCATTTATTTCCATAGGTGGGTGAGTGGATGTCAGGTCACCACTTTTGAAGGGCTGGCAGACCTTTTGTTGAGGGAACAAGCCCTTAGCACTTTGCCTGAGGAAATGAGGATTTGGTTAACTGATAGACAATGCACTACTTCAGATGAGTTGGGGAAGAAGGGAGACCTATACCTGGCAAACAGGGCAGCCCTGCACAGGAAGTGGACCCCAGTACTGCTCATGGGTCTAAAGGAACCCATGGTGGGCAGCACAGACTGCCCCAACAGAATCTGCCAGTGACAAGGGAAGCCACTAGTCCAAGTACACATCCAGGAGCTAGGGTTAAATGTTTTGAATACAACCAGTGGGGGCATGGAGGCAAGGTGGGGAACAAAAGGTGAGGGAGCCAGTAAGTGGGAAAGACAAAATGCCAATAGTAGGTTGTCTTGGGACAACAAAGGTGCCAAACTACCACCAGAGGTTATATCCTATTGTAGTGGATGGCAAAAAGGCCATTGCCAAGAGAGATACAGCCTCTGATATAACCATTGTAAAGCCTGCAATGATTACAGAGGAGCACTACTTGCCTGGGCAGTCTACTCCAGTCAGGGCTTTAAGAGGGATCCTATTCCAAATACCTTTGGTTAGGGTTCACCTTGACTGGGAGGGTGGAAAAGGAAGCCAGCAAGTAGCTGTGTTTAAGGATATACCTGCAGATGTCCTGATACGGAAAGATTTTGATATTGCAGTACCCTGTGCTTGTGTAGTTACATGTAGTCAGGCTTGGAGACAAGCGGGTAAGTCTGGTAGCCTGGGGGAGACCCAGAGAGACTGCATACTTGCAGCCAGGACTGGTGAGGTGGTTACTTCAGGGAGGGAGCTACCCTGCAGCAGTGAGACTAAAGGTAATCCACAGCTGCTTGGGGGTACTGATGGTCCCTTGGACAGAGTGATTGCAAAGGTAGAGGTGAGTAGTAGTACCCAGGATGACAGTGAGGCACCACTGTCAGGGGATGCCAGACTTCCTGTGGAAGGGGAGCTGGGAAGGGTTACAAGGAGAGAGCTGAGACAGGCACAGCTCTCAGACCCTACATTGCAAGGCCTGAGGCAGGTAGTTAGGGAGGCACCTGATTCTCAAGAAAAGGGGGAATCTGTATGCTGGGACAAAGGATTACTATACAGAGAGTGGACCCCTGAGGGAGGGCTAGAAGGTGAGAGAGTACAGCAGTTGGTAGTACCTAGAGCCTACCATCTGGAGCTTCTAGCCATAGCCCATGATATTCCCTTTGCAGGTCATATGGGCATAAAACTTACAAAGAGGCATATTATGCAGAACTTGTATTGGCCTGGAATTTCCAGAGATGTAACCGGGTACTGCAGGACCTGTGAGCAGTGCCAAAAGGTAGGCAAGGCAGGAGACAAGGGAAGAGCTACTTTAATGCCTTTGCCTGTGATTGAGGAGCGATTACAGAGGGTAGCTATTGATACTGTGGGTCCTTTAAGTACTCCAAGTTCCACAGGAAAAAAGTATATCCTAGTGGTAGTGGATTATGCAATACAATACCCTGAGGCAGTGGCTTTGTCCTCCATTGAGGCAGAGAAGGTGGCAAATGCTTTGTTAGAGATTTTCAGCAGGGTAGATTTCCCAAAAGAAATACTGACTGACAGAAGTGCCAATTTCATGTCAGACCTGCTGGCTTGTCTGTGGAAGTCATGTGGGGTGAACCACATGAAGACTACCCCCTACCATCCCCAGACTAATGGTCTTGTTGAGAGGTTAAACTCTACAATCAAGTCCATGCTACGGGAGTTTGCAGACCAGTTTAAGAGGGAGTGGGACAAATATTTGCCCCATCTGTTGTTTGCTTACAGAGAGATTCCCCAGGAATCCACAGGTTTTTCACTCTTTGAGTTGCTGTATGGGCATAGGGTGAGGGGACTTCTAGATTTAATATGAGATGAGTGGGAATGTGAGTATGAGTCTCACAAGGAGTCTGTTGTGGCATATGTCCTAAACCTCAGGACAAGGCTCAGGGAACTCATAAGCTTGGCCTTGGAGAACCTGGCAGAAGCCCAGCAACAGAAAAAGGTGTGGTATGACAGGAATGCTTGAGCTAGATAGTATGCTCTGCGGCAGCAGGTAATTGTTCTCATTCCTGTCAGACACAGCAAGCTGCAAGCAGCTTGGGAGGTACCCTACAAGGTGGTAAGAAAGGTAAGTGATGTTAACTATATGGTGGATCTACTAGGCAGAAGGCAGGGGCAAAAATTGTACCATGTTAACATGATGAAACCTTACCATGATAGGGAGGATCTTGTGCTGAGCATTTGCAGTGGATTGCAGGAGGAGTCTGAGGGAGATCTGGTGACTCATCTCCTCAGTAAGGCTCGGGCTGACACCTCAGTGGAGGGAGTAGCAATGTCCCAGCAGCTATCTGCTACCCAGGTTCAAGAAATCTGAGCAGTGTTGCAGGAATTTGGGGACATGTTCACTGGGAAACCAGGGTACACCCACCTGGAGCAGCACCAGGTGGATACAGGACCCTAAAAGTCTATTAGGCAGGCCCCTTATAGTGTGCCTGAGAGAGTCAAACAGACTCTGACTGAGGAGGTACAAGAGATGTTGGAACTAGGGGTGATTCAAGAGTCCAACAGTCCCTGGGCCTCCCCGGTGGTGCTGGTGCCAAAGATGGATGGCAGCACCAATTTCTGTGTGGTCTACAAGAAATTAAATAGTCACACAGAGTCAGATGCTTACCCCATGCCTAGGACAGATGAGGCCCTAGAGCAGCTGGGTGGGGCTAAGTATCTTACAACCATTGATCTTACCAAGGGTTACTGGCAGGTGCCCTTGACTCCCAGTACTAGAGCTAAGTCAGCCTTTGTGACACATTTTTGAGTTGTATAAGTTCACAGAATGCCCTTTGGGATGAAGAATGCCCTAGCAACTTTCCAGAGGCTGGCAGATCATATCCTAGCAGGAGCAGGGGAGTCTGACCTTGCTTACCTAGATGATATTGCCATCTGCAGCCATTCCTGGACAGAGCAACTTCAGCATGTCAGGGAGGTGCTGAGCAGACTACAGAGGACAGAGTTGACCATTAAGCCAAGCAAATGTCAGGTGGGAATGGCACAGGTCTCCTACCTAGGACATAGAGTGGGGAGTGGTAAGTTAAGGCCAGACTCTGCCAAAGTGGAAGCCATTTAGGCACAGCCTGCACCTGTTACCAAAAAGCAGGTGAGGGCATTTTTAGGGACAGCAGGGTACTACAGAATGTTCGTCTCCAGTTATAGTACCATAGTTGCTCCCCTCACAGACCTGACAAGGAAGAACCAGCCAGATAAGGTAGTGTGGACCCAAGCATTTGAGCAGACATTTCAGAAGCTTACAGATGCTTTGGGAGGACCCCCTGTGTTAGCCAGTCCAGATTACAGCATAGAATTTGTTGTGCAGGTGGATGCTTCAAACCATAGGGTGTGGGCTGTACTTAGCCAGATTTCTTCAGAGGGGGAAGAGCACCCAGTGGCTTATCTGAGTCGTAGGCTCCAACCCAGGGAGGAATGCTATGCAGCTGTATAAAAGGAATGTCTAGCCATAGTGTCGGCACTGCAGAAACTTCAGCTTTATATGTATTGAAGAAAATTCACTGCTATGACAGATCACAACCCCACAACATGGTTAAACAGAGCCAGCCAGCAAAATGCCAAGTTGCTAATATGGGGCCTTGGGTTGCAAGCATATGATATGTCAGTGCAGCACCACAGTGGGGTTAGCAAAGCCAATGCAGATGGGCTCTCAAGTCAGGGAATGGTGTAAGGTATACTCAGATAGATCTAACCCTCTCAATCAGTGTTTCTCAAGGGTCACTTGAAAAACTAGCTTGAGTTCTCTGGGGTGGGGGGGGGGGTGAAGACTGCCAGCCTAGCCAGACAGAATTTTATAGATAATTCTGTCATCTGTAAATATTAATGTAAACCACAGGCTTGTTGTCTTAAATGGTAAAAATAGTGTTACATGTGGAACTAGAAAAAAAATGCAACAGTGCACTCTACTGACCAAGTAAAGCATGTTGTGACCCTTTGATGTAAACATGGCTCCGGCCAGTCTAGATGACGGAATTCTTGCTATTGTTGTAAGGCCATATTCAATGGCTAGAATTTGCATGCATAAATGTCCTTTATTGCTCTGGTTTCTGCCCAGAGGGGAAGAATGTAAATGTAGTTTCTGTTAGCCTGGGAACCCAGGGAAGTGTGAAGAATGATATAATATGAACGAGGAATGTGATTTTAAAAACAGAGAGAATCAGAGAGCATTAAGCATTTTTGGCTTGACCATCCAACTCATCAGCACTCTGCCTTTGCTCTATATGTAAGTTTACCTTACACTTGTGTTTTCTCTTAGAAATAGCTAAAAACTAGAAAGATTAGACTGAGTGGTTTTCTATGATGTCAGAAGTGTACTACTGAATTATTTTAAGTATTTCTCTGTGATCTCTGAACTCTACTAGCATTGTGTAGTAAAAAGTATTGCCTCATGTTTTTAGTATTTATTATTAAATATTTTTAAACCTTTCAACTGTGGCTGTTTTGTGTAGAATTAATTTAAGCTCTAGAGTACATTGCATGTATATAATGATTACTGTCCAAGTCACTCCAAATAAGCCTTGCTGTTCAGTCGCTCTTACCATTTGGATAATAATATTGGACGAAAATAATTGGGCACCCTTTTAAGGGCCTTTGAGTAGCTGATAAATATTAGCTGGGCGGTGGCAGTGATTTCTACCATATAGTCTGGGTAAAAGGTTCACAGCTGGAGAACTTGTGCCAGCCTTTTCCAGGAGTGTCTGTGTTGTTGTATAAAATCGTATCTCAAAGTGTGTGTGTGTGTGTGTCAGCTACTTGGGCAGGGGCACGAAGCACTGGTTGTATAGAGAGGGTGCTGGAGGTTTTAGCCTGCCCAGCTGGCTGAGATCTGCACACTATAGCTGTGCCAGTGTGGAGTCTTATTGGGGACCTGGAGAGAAAGGGAGTGACCAGCCCCGGACTGACTGTGATCTCTGTGTGCTCTTAAGGGAAACTGCACTTTACTGTGTGTATTTGTTATCCTTTCCTCCTATGTGAGATTCCGCTCACTGGTGTTAGTGGTGAGGATTGAGGCTCCTTGATTGCTGGGCCAGTGCACAGGCGTCACAGCATGTTTCCTCTTTTTTTTTCAGAAGGATTCAAAAGGAGGATCAAAAGCTAAGTCTGAACGTTTACATTACATTTTTAGTTAAATTAGTCTTCCTTCGAAGAGATATGCAGACCTACAGTAAAATGCATTGATTTATTAAGAATATTTCCCTCATTTTCAGAGTAACCAAAAATATTCTCATGCAAACTATTAAATCCTTCTATACCATGTTGTGATTGTCCATTATGTTTGCTGCCAAAAGTGGTTCTTTTCTCATTAGTGTGAACTGTTTTGTACGCTGTTGCCAATTGTTGCTCTGGTGATGCTTCGGGCACAATACCCATCAACTTGTTTGAGGTTGACCACTAGGGCAAGTTGATAGCAGTATAAGTGGAAAAGCTTAGACTGTAAAAGTCAAAACTGACTTGAAATTTAGCATTCTGGCAATTTGTTCTTACACTATTCACTTGAATGCACTTAGTTTAGTAAGGTATACTGATCATGTAGATCTCACAAGTTGTAATAAAGAGGGGCAAGGCATAGCCTGTTATTCACAAGCACAAAATAGGGATCTTTACTGGCTTTTGACAACAGTGGGAGTAAGGATAATGCATTTAATTCAGTTTCCATTATGGATGAATAAATTACAAGTCTTCAGAGCAGCAAATGCAGTAAATGCCAGAATTTATGATGAATAAGCTTCCTTATACCTCACTGAGTCACATCTGCAATCAATTTTATGTGCTTGAGTTGAATTCCATGATGATGAACTCCCCACGCACTGTTTTCCATGAAAATATCACTGCTAGTACAGTTTTGAAGTTTATGCTGGCAGTGATTTCTTTCTTTACCAATGATTTCTTATTTATTCATGTTTGTGCAACTTGGTATACGTAAATCCAGGAGTTTGTGGAATTTACAATAACAAAGTTTTTTTCATCAGATTGTATTAATAATTGACTTCAATGAGTTAAGTCCTTGCTGAGTTGAAATTTGATGACACTTAGGTAACAAAGTACAGCTCTCTAAAGAGCTGTCATTACAGCCAAAGGGAAGTCAATATTTTTCATGAAAAAATGAAGTTTTCTATCAGTGGATTTATTCTTTGTTTTCCTCTCTTGAATTTATAATCATATGCACCAATATACCCTAGAAATCCAAAAAAAAAAAAAACCTCACTTGTAATTGTCTGTTTCAGGTAGGTCAGTTACTGCAATGATGAGAAAATGGACTCAGAGACATCAGTGGCTGCAGTGAGAAAGACCTTGTTATTGGCTCATTAGCATGTCTCTGAATTGCATACTAACCAACACTAGCGGTAGTACAGCTGATGGCGCAAGTGCTCATCTTAGCAGCTCATGCATTACTCTGACAAAATCAACCAATTTCCTGAACTCACATTGTCTCTCTCCTACACATGCGTGCACACACACACACACACACACACACACACACACACACACACACACACACACACACGAACACACATACACACAGACGCACGTGTGCGTTTACACACACCAAGCACACATAGGCAGATGCACACACACAAACACACACACACACACACACACACACACACACACACACACACACACACACACACACACACACACACACTCATGCTTCTGTACATGACTACACACATGTCCATACATATATACATACTGACAGAATCTCATCCCCACCTGCTCACTGAACAAATGATCCCTTGTTCCATATGACTTTCTTTTATTGCCCTTTTGTTCTACTGCCATAACTGAGTTTTCTTCTAAATGACTATAAACTCTGTTGGTGTCAGTTCCCATGTATAGTTTACATGGGGTTCCTATCACGTAGTCTTATATTTACAATTTCGAACGACATATGGTTGAGACCATATGTTCGAATTTGTAAATGTTCAAGCCTGTGAATGGAAATCTCCATAAGCGGAAGTTTCTATTCACTTCAATGTGGTGCGATCTTGGAGTTGGTATATTTAAGTAGCGGGGGTGTGGGGGTGCAGGGGGGCTTGCATACAGCAATTTTTATATTTGTCTGTTGTGTTTTTATTTTTTTATAGCTAGTCGAAGTTCTCTAACTTCGGACATATGTGTTCGGACATATGTCAGTTGAAGTTACAACACTTTGACTATGTGATAGACCTGATTATATGTCATCGGAAGGCAAGTTATTGGTCTATAATTTTTAGGGTAGCTTGCAGGTTCACTCTTAAGTAAGAGTATTGTTTTGCCTGTTATTAGCCGGTGTGGTGTCTGTTTGGGGTGTGCATATAAATAGTTCTTACTCATGGCTAAATCCTCGTGCAAAGATGTTAATACTTTTAACCAAAAGTTAGGTACTGCATCTGGGCCTGGGGTATTCCAGTTAGAGGCTTTTCTTAACTTTGTTTCAATCTCTGGCTGTTATTTCATCCAATGTCTCTAATTCATGGCCTTGGTCATAGTTGAAAAGGGTCATTAGAGCGGTTAATTTATGTGGTTACCAAATAAAAATACATAGACAGACATAAACAGAAAGACAGCAAAGTCTGGTATAAACCTATATAACATAAAACACACATGACAGAGCCATGCAGATTGTAATAAAGTATATGGTATGGTAGCTGCAGTGCTGAAACCAGTACAGATGACACAGTGTAGTGCATAGTGTCTTCACAATGTGTACAAAATATTACTAGACAAAACAAAAGAAAAACATCTCAGGTCGGCTAGCATTCATCATTTGCATACGTGACAGAGTACATATCACACAACATTAGTAACCTATGTGGGCAAAACCTTTTTAAAAATGACTGAAAAGATGGCAATGTAACATCGATGCCCTCTCATTTTTAATACAGTTCTTTACTCTATGAAGTATCCTCTTCGTAGTTAATGAGACAAACTTGAATTGACTGCATCAGGTATAACCAACAGCATAATTTCCTCACAGGTCTTGGTGCACCAGTTCAGGTTTTGGCTGTGACGCCTCTATGCAGAATTTGCATTTCCTCCCTGTATCTGTAGTTACTTTTGCTGGATACATTGTTTTTTTTTTTTCCCACTCATTTCAAAGACTTGCTAATCCTTTGAACTGCTCATAGGATTGAATCTTGTGACTGAGTGACATTGCATCTGGAAATTAATTTCTATTAGATGCGTACTCTCATTGAGTCCCTAGACAGCATATGGCACCCTTACAATCCTTAACTGCACAAAGTGATCAAACAGTCAAGGAGTGAATGAATCAGTTAAGTTCACAACTATGGTGTTCCTATGCAGTCTATACCCATATTAATTCTTGTCCAACACAAAAGCATGGGAAGTCTCACATCATTGCTAACCTGAATACCTAGCCATACATATTTGTATTGTGCATTTAAATGAAAAATTATTTTAGAGTTAAGCATAACGTTCTACAAAAGTTATCAGTTACATATTGCTTCTGTAAGTGTAGTGTTATTTGAAAGCATTATGTACATGTACTCAAGTATTACAAATATTTTTGAAGGAGGGTGTTGTAACATAGCTATATGCACAGTACCATAATGTGTATGTGACTATACCTAGTATGTAGTTTACTTCATTGTATAAATTCATTTTATGGCATTTGGCATATAGTTACACCTTCTTATACAAATATGACGCAATTCACAGGATATCTTTGTTGCCCTGGTATGTGATGATTAAAGAGAGATTAGCCCTTGTTTGGAGCAGACTCCCCATTCTTGTAAAACAGAGCTCTTCCCTAAACTTATTGAAATGCAATTTTGAACAATAGATGGGGAATCACAAATTCACCACTAGCTTGCTGCCAGTGTCCCTTATGGACAGTGGCAGCTTGTAGATTCCCTAAGCCACAGGCATTTGCCAAAGCCATTCTAGACCATGGGCATAGATAAATGGGATGTTTAGGTTATGAATGGCTAGGCTTAAAAAGTGTCTAGGGCCATCAGCCCAGCAAACTCCAATTTGGATTGTGTTGCATAATTTCTCAAGCTCACATTCATCTTGTTTAACTAGATATTATTGATTTATTTGCAGTGCCAGAGATGTTTTTGCCTCCTATTCTGTATAGACAGCATATGCTGGCTAAGTTTGTATCAGTGCACATTCCTGTTTAATATATTCATAGTGCTGCTGGTCACATGTGCATACATTTTGCCCCATAGCCATTCATTTGCACCAACTATTGCTCTGTACTCTTATGCATTCTTGGTTACATTGCATTGCACAACCTGGCTGAATTATGTTGCCCATGAAACCTCCCTGCTACATTTTAATGGATGTCATGGCAGCCTGCGTTAGACTTCATACTACTTGAGGCTTGCATTAGACAGCAGTATGTTTCCAAATCCAGCTCATCTGCATTTG
>NC_056745.1:1071246962-1071269462 GCF_019279795.1 Protopterus annectens | reverse complement strand
CACTATATGTAGAGCTGAGATCAGCAGATATGCATGGAGTCTTACAATTGCAGATCTATACATGTAATCAATTTTGAGGAGGCCCACACCACCTTTAGAACAAGGAATATATATAATCTTGGTATACACTGATTTTTACATGCCATTTGATAAGCATGATGCATTTATTAGTTTTCCTGTACTATTGATCCAATACTTACTCACTTTTGCAGAGTATATAGGACAAAATGGACAAGATCTTATAGAATCCCTCTTCTCTTTGAAAACAAGTATCATGTAATGATGTTGATCCATGTGAACTACAGACAAAAATAGGCAGATAAGATGTCAATTTAACATCTCACTTATACAGAAAATTCAGTATTGCAATACACCTCAACGTCCAATGTTGCAGCTCTGTATCTGTCAACCAATATGAAACCAAGTGGCTAGTGAGAGCCAGAACCTACAACTTTCTGATATCAAGGATGAGTATGCAAGTCAGATAATGTTTATTTGTTGAAGGAAGGACAATTTTCACAATTATAAAAAGGACTATGTCATTAAGCATGCAAAGTTTTTGTCTCAGATGAAAAATGTATTAAACAGTATGTTAAACTTGAAATCATAAATTAAAGTAGGTACTTTAGCGTAAAAAAATGTATTTCTAGTGATTTTTCTTAATGTTAAAATTAGGAATAATTATAGCTACAATTTCAGCGGATGTATTATAAGCTCATAGGTCTTTCATTTGCTATTAGGTGATAGTATAGTTATCCTTCGAAACCTAGCCACTGAAATCCCACTATATACACAGATACTTGTTCTTCCTGTCCACAGGGGATAGTGGGGATAGGCCTGGGATAAATATCTGGTTTAACATCCATTTGTCTAAATTAGATATAGAAATAGTGCGGGAAGTACATTGCTTTACAAAAATTCAGAGTTGCTCTACAGGTGGGAGATTAGGAGAGGTATCTGTCACTCTAACAACTCTTACTTATGTGATAATATAGACTTATATCCATTGATCTTATATTTATGTTACTATTGTTTTTGTAGCTATGTAGTATATCAAGCAGGATTGTTTCACTTATAGCTTTGTAGACCAAGCATAGATTGCCATGTAGAAGTCTCGAGGAGTCTGTAGGTGACACACAAGGACAAGCTTTTGGATGCTCTAGGTAACTTAAGAATCACATAATTGATTTGTCAAGTTAGGTTCGGTGCTTGGAAAGGTGTATGCCAAACGTCACATTGTGTTCCAGTATGGGCTTGATGAGGGATGAGTAGCAGGGAATGATGATGTCCCTGAGTGAGAGAAGACCCCCTGTTAAGCAGCTGGTTTAGGTAGAAGGCTTTCATGATGACAGTAGATACATGATGGTCTGAGGAGAGTTTGTTATCTAAATGTGCTTAGGCCTTTAATGACAGTTTATATTTTAAGGGTGGTATTGTCTGTGTAGCAAGTGTCAGAATTTTTGTTTCCCAAACTGTATAATGTTAAACCTTTGATGTTCAGCCACGGTGGTGCAGCGGTAGCGTTGTTGCCTCACAGCAAGAGGTTCTCCCATTCGATTCTTGGCTGGAGTGCAGGGAGTGCCTTCTGTGTGGAGTCTGCATGTCCTCCCCACGGATGGGTGGGCGTTCAAAAGACATGCGTAAATGGGCGTGCCTTCATTGAAGGTTGAACGTCGAGCTGGTACCTCGGCATTCATAAAAATCTACTGCCAATCATTAGCAGACCAGAGTTCCGCTGTGGCAACCCCTAACCGGGTAAAGCCGAAAGACAACAACAACAACCATAGTCTTGACACCATGAGTTAGTCTGAGTTAGGCCCTCATAGATAACACACAACTTCAAAATGAAAATGGTCTGTGAAAACTGGGTACAGTGAGAGTAAAGCTCCATTACATTTGACCACCACTTTACAAAAGTGGTAAGAAAATCCTTTCACCTTGTACAACACATAGTTAAAGGTATGTCAACCTGATCTAAAAAAGTCCTCACCTTCCTGTATGCACTGCTGATTAGACCCATCATTGAGTACAATGGTCCTTTTGGGATATACCTTACTAATCAAATCAAACAATTGGAGAAACCCAAGAGATTTGTAACTAAAAAGATCATGGTCTTAAAAGACTGTACATACCATGAAAGACGGGAGACTTTCTCCCTCTTCTCAGTTTAATATAGATTCCTTAGGGCCTTGTTTATAGGCCTCTAAAGGATCATATATTCCAAAAACTCATATACTTCAGTATATCAAAAAGTGCAGCTAGCACTATGCCCAGAAATGTAAATGTATCTCCACAAATGAGTAAGACTAGAAAGAGGGATAGACTTGACATGCAGCATCTACACCTTCGCTGAAACAAGCTTATCCTCACAATAAGCATTCTCGTTCCTTACAAACGTTGTAAGCAAATGCTCATGAAAAAGCCTGTAATTCATCTTGATGAACTTTGCTGGAATTAAAAGGCTGAATAATGTCTCCTTTTTAAAAAGAGCTGGATAACTGGATGGATACTCAAAAATTCACCCCAGGTATGATTTCTCTGGCTGTCCTTGATAAGAGAGGCAAGTGATACAATACCTACGGGTGGGTATTGGCAAGATGGAAATGGTCTTAAAATTCATTTGCCTTGTAATTCTTGTTATACTAACAGTTAATTATATTAAATGGAAAAATACAGATGAGACAACCCCCCCCCCCCCATACACACACACATTGGCATCTGGGGGCTAATGTCAGCCAACTTGTTTTAACTGGTCATTTTGAGTGCAGCTAATCAACCTAGTCCTATATCCTGCCGTAGCAGTAAGTTGAACAAAAATTTAATTTACTTCTTGTTTTAAATATACATACTGAATAAAATGTCTACTATATTGTCAGCCAGAGAAGTGTGGAGGAAGAACTGATACAAATGCATGAGTTATTTCTTCAAGTAAACCAGGCTAATTTTGTGAATGAGCCAAGTTCTCTCTGACCCATCCATGTTTCCTAAAAAAAAAAAAAAAAAAAACTTTAGTGACTCAGCACTGTTTGTGCCTAGCTGCACATCATTAGACAAATGCAGATGAAGGAACCGAGACTGTTTTAATTTTGGTCATCCTTTTATTTTGATTTCTGCAGCTTACTACTGGCTTGCTCTGATGTCCTCTCCTCATTCAGTCGATCTACTGGACCCACCTCAGCCTCCCCAGGTTAACTACAACTCACTTCCAGGTCAGTGAGGAGATTTGGGATCCTGGTGCAGCATCATACTTCAGGAGGTTTTTTTTTTTTAGTTTATGCCCTAATTTTTCCCTGTTCTTGCTTTCACCCATGGCATCCCCTGGGATGGACATGCAATGGGACATACCGGTATGTTGTTCCACCTCCACAGCATCTCAGCAAATGTCATTTTCTCCTTGAGACAATACTTCCCATTTAACTCCAGTCTCTTCTGCAGATCTAGAATGAGGTGTACCCAAGTTCATGCCCTCTCTCCAGGATAGGCACATCCATCCTCCCATGTCTGTTTCACAAACATCTGAGCAACTAATCAACAGCTAGATCACCTGACACATAGTTAGGCCTTTATCTGCAGATGTCACTGTGCTGCCATGGATCAGTGCTCCCCTTCTGGTCTCCGTGTGCATGAAGCTTTAAAAATGGCAAAGCGCCATTCCTCTGGAACACTTCATCAATTTGCCACTAATGATACCACTGAGCACTGAAGGTGCAATCATGAAATCTCTAGTCCCTTCTGTAGATCAGAGTGTGTGATATACCTTTAAGAAGCTTTCCTGTCAGCAGGCATATGCATATAAGTACTGAGCATGTGCAAGCATGAGTGCCATTTTGTAGTGAGCAGCTGAGGTGTAAGCATGCATGTGTGTAGTAGACAGTCAGTGAGTTAGTTAATTTAAGTTTAATGTTCCTGTTATCCATCCTGATGTGTTTGTATGTAACAAAATACTTAAATGAACACCCAAACATCATTGTCTTATTTAGATATACAAGACGAGTGACATGGTGTTAGAATGGGATCCAGAGTCAAAACCATGAGGTGCACAGTTAACATTGGGGGACTATACAGGAGTGGACTATCCCTACTACTCAAATGACTTGCAAACAGGTCAGAAACAATTTCCAGGTACTCAAACCCACTTAAATGATGTTTAATGCAATGAATATAAAATAAAGCACTCAGAACGCACAAAACAAATTTCTAATTAAACTAAATGTCCAAAATTGTGACATATTGATAAAAATATTTGAAATAATTATGAAAATGTTTGAACGAATATCTAAATCTCATAAAATGTATAAAAAAGAGAAATCAACCATATTCTTTGCTATGTGCTACTTTTGTTGCATTAACTAAAGCTATTCAAAGTATCCGAAATGTGTAAAGTGTTGGAAAGTTTGTGCACTATTACAGCACAGTTATTTTGCAAAGTACAGCTGTTTCAAAGAATATTTTCCAAAGTACAGTCTTTCAAAGTGTTTATTGTGCATTTAATTATCATAAGTACCTGGTGTGTGTACATGTTTATGCATAATTACAAGGGCCATATTTGTATTGTGTTTAAATATAATTTGTTGGCATGGCAGAGGGATTTTGCAGACAAAGTCCACTTGTGTTTGATAACAATATTGCAGAAAATTGGAGTGTGTTTGAGCAAAAGTATGATATTTTCATACAGGCTGCTTTTGCTGACAAAGACGCATTTACAAAGACATTTATTCTGCTTAATTTAGCTGGTTCAGAAGCCTTTGAAAGACAGAGTTCATTTGTGTATGCACCTGCTGTGTATGCAGGGGAGGGGGAAACTGCCATATAGTGGTACTGGCTGAAAAGCAGGAAGACCTGGTGTGTTTAAAATGTAAATTTAGAGAAATGTGTAACCCAAAACAAATATTACAATGGAAAGACACGTATTTTACAAAATAAATCAAAAGTCTGGTATGTGGTATTAAAGATGATGCAGTGAGGAAGATTTTGCTTCAGGAGAGTGATTTAACTTTGAACAAGGTGAAAGAGATTTGTCAGATATATGAGCTCACAGAAAAGCACACGAATATGCTTACAAATGAGAAAAGCATGCTTCCAGTGCCTTCAAGTGACAATGTAGATACCATGCAGCATGTGGTTAAAATGTACAGGCCAAAGGATGGGGCAGCTTCAGTGAAACCCAGAGCCTTTCTAGCAAAATCCAGAGCATGCTCTGTGAAGCACTGAGCACATGCGAGCAAGAGTGCCATTTTGTAGTGACAGCCAAGGTGTAAGCATGATGTGTGTAGTAGTCAATCAGTTAGTGTTTTCATTTAAGTTTAATGTTCCTGCTATCCATTCTGATGTGTTTGTATGTAATAAAGTACTTAATGAATACCCAAGCCTCATCATCTTATTCAGATATACAAGATGAATGACACCTTCCTCTAGTATACAACATGTAGTGTCCTTTATATACCTGGAGGAGGGTCTATCTCCAATATGTTTCTGCTTCCTTGAATTCCAGTGGATGTTTGCCTACCTTCATGAGTCCTAACAACTTTCAGAAAACAAAATAAACAATTCAGGATCAGTATCACAAGGGAGACCTGCTAATGCAATTGAGGGATCATCAGTTACAAGGTTGCTACCTTCACAAAATGTTATGAAGACTCACCTTCTCATCTCATTTCTTGCCCATTATATCGAGTTCTCTCAGTTTTCAGTCTTGTTACACATATAAAAGTTTCATATTCTTTGTACTAGTTCACATATAAATAACATCCAAAGACAAGAAAACACCTATCAAGTGATCAGTTCTGACACTCCCTAACCAACCTTTCAAGTCCTGCACTGGGTTCCAAGTCTGATTAATTTGTACTACTAGTCATAATTCAGGGCACATTGGCAGTGGAATGATTTGCACAGAGAAGTGTTGTACTGAAAGGGTATGGTATTAAAGAAATGGTATACAGCTTTATGGGATCTGTACTGATCCCTGAAGGAATTTTTAACCAAAATAAAAATGGCCGGGCATACTTACACGAAAGTGCTTTTCATCAAAGAAGCACTTTTGAGGACGTATGCCTGCAGCTAGAGGGAGTTGTGGGGGAATGACTGTTGTGGAGACTGTACTACAGTGCGGATAAGAGAAAACTTCCCTTCTCCTCACTGTAGTGCGATCTCGGAGTGAAAATATTAAAGTGGGGGGGGGGTGGGGTTGCAGGGGAGCTTGCCCCCCTGCATAAACATTAATTTACTGTTTTTTTTTCTTTTTTTTTTTTGAACACACTTTAGCGAAAGCACTTTTTCTGTGAAAAACACTTTCGCTAAAGTGTGTTTGGTGATAGTGGATTCGGACTGTTGATCTTTCGTTCAACGGTCCTAGATTCATAGCTTTATATACAGGCCTTGCATTGTATTAGGTCTGTTAAGTCAACAGCAAGTCTTTTGGATTCTGGTTCATGGAGTACCATCAATAAAGAAGTAACATGAGGTCTATATATTTGTTGGTAACGGTTTACTATCAAAATGTTGAAATTCATTTGGTCTAACGTTCATATGATCGACCCATATGGTCGACACATGAATATTAAGTAGTTCATTTGGTTGACAGGAAGTGCATGCAAATTACCTGTCTACATTATGTTGAAAACAGGGCAAGGATTTTCCCTTGTCTGCACTGTTGTGCAATCTCAAAGTTGTAATATATAAGTAGCAGGGGCTGTGGGGGGCATAGCACTAGTGTTAGTTTGCAGGTGTTTTTCGACCATTTAAATTTAGACTTTTTTTTTTCTTTTTGGTATTTTGAACATTCAGTGTAATGACTTTCAATGTTATGAACGTCTACCATGTGAATTTCAGCATTTTGATAGTAAACCATTGGTAACAGTATTCTCTCATCAACCCATATTTAAGGTAGTCTCTGTTAATACAAGTGGGGAGATATGGTACATTCTGGTTTTTTATAGATCAACTAATATGACTGGTACAGAAAAACAAACTTTTGTCTCAGAATTCAACACGTGTTTTGAGAAAAATTTACTAATTATTACAGGGGATTTAAATTCCTCTAATATTTCTTGGTCCTCACTTACAACTAATAGGATGTTCCATAAATTATTGGAAGCTAGTATAATGAATAACTATACACAAACAATAACAGAGTTTACTCTTGATAACAATGTACTAGATGTTGCATGGTTAAAGGATGAATGCAGAAGATCAAACTGTAACTTGGTTAAAGCTCATGGGAGCTCTGACCATCAGTGTGTAACCTGGGAAAATAAAAGTAAAGGTTTGGGATATTTTGTTAAAACTGACAGTATGAAGAAATTCTGTCATGTGTTATATGTGGATAGCAATGCTAAAATTGTTAAATACAACTGACAGCATCAAATGTAGAGTAAAATTACAGAGGATTGCTGGAATATTTTTATAGATTTTCAGATTCTCTTTTCTCAAAATGTATTCCCATAAATTTTGTCAATGTGAAAATAATAGGTGGTAAGAAATATATACTCTCTGTTCATCTAGGTCCATACACAAATTGTTAAGAAAATTAATTTTCTGGATTATCTGTTGGAATATCCTTTCTATTACAAAAACAAAATTCAATATTCACAGTCTTTCGGCCAATTAAGAAACTGTATTAGAAAATCAAGGTCTTAGTATGAACTAAGACGTGTCTCATAATAAAGAAAAAAGTAAGACATTTTACAAATGTGGGACTGCACAGGAAATTAAGTACTGGCAACATACATTTAACTATCGACAATGATGTTATCATGGATCCAGTTCAAATCAGAAACATCTTTTGTCAAAAATTGTTTATTGGGTCATCTATCAATAGGATACTGTAACAAAACACATTGGAATGTCAGTGTATATACAAAGCTGATGTGAAATTTGCAGTGAAATAGATAAGATCTAATGCAGCTGCAGGTCCAGCTTATCTAAATGGCTACTTTTTGACTAATGTTATTGATAAATCTATGCCTAAATTACTTGTTATAATTAACACTAAAATCTGGTGGTGTTTCAAGCATCTGAAGAGATCCTATAGCTATTCCCATTGTAAAGTGTCTCTGGCATGGTTGAAAATGACAAACAAAACCAAAAGAAACTTTGGAGTGTGTAGGGTGTGAAGTTCACTCCTTGAAATATGTTATGTACCTAGATCACTAATAAAAACTGAACTTTAAAATACGTACTACAAAATAATAAAATGTGGTAGTGGTGCCGCGGTAGCGTTGTCGCCTCACAGTAAGATGTTGTCCTGTTCAATTCCCAGTTAGAGCGTCTTCTGTGTGGAGACATGCGTGAATGGGCGTGCCTTCGTTGAAGGTTATGCGTCAGGGCTGGCAACTCGGCATGTAAAAATCCACTGCCAATCATTAGCAGACCAGAGTTCCGCTGTGGCAACCCCTAACCGGGAAAAGCCGAAAGACACAACAACTACAAAATAATAAAATAATATAGTAAGTAGTCCACAGCTGAGTTAAAGATGGAATATCCTTTACTGAAAACACACAAACAAGTGATCCTAGTTGAGTATAATGAAAAACATTAAAGACATTCATTATTTATATATAATCAGTTTATTTGGTATAAGGGAGTGATTACAGAGGGTGATAATGACAGACCAACACCTTTAAACAATCTTACAAGAAAGATTTTTGAAAAAAAAATTATATTCCCACCCTTTTATAACTTGTGTAGACAATTAACCAATGCTACTCCATATTGATTCATACATGGCCATTCTGTCTAAGTGACATACTGGAATTTTATGATACAATCATGGATTTCTGTGAGCAAGTAATACCTGTTGATGTGATTTATTTGGATTCATCTAGATCCTTTTGACTTGGTCTTGAATGAAAAGATTGTTCAGGTTACAGAATAACTGAATATCAATAATTATATTATTAACTGGATTCAATAATGACTTAGGAAAGAATGTAAAGTACAAGTTAATGATAAATTACCAGAAGTTAAAGATAGTTAATGTGAATACTCCTTAAGGATCAGTCTTCTTTTTCATCTGCTGAGAGTATTTGTTTCTAAGTACACTGATAACAGCGGGTTGTAGCTATTGTAAGTAATATTAAAGAACTCGGCTTCTTACAAAACTTTCTGGACAAATTTTATTGTTAGCTTATTAATAAGTCTATGTTTTGAACACAACTAGATAATATACTGCTTCATTTTGGTTTTGACTTGTTACCCACAGGTAATAAATCAGGAACTAATACGAGAATCAAAATCCATAAAGAACCTTGAGTGCTCATTTTGATGACCAGCATAGGTTTGATGCCCCACAATGACTGTTATAACATACTGCTATGGTATTTGTTCAAACATCCATGTAGGGTACACATTGGGTGTTGTGGACAGTCATTAATTTACAAATGTTCTTATTTGAAAATGCTAGAAATTACACACAGAATTTACACCAATCAGACAGCAAGGGCCCCTTACTGTAAAGAAAAAGGCAGAAGTAAAGTATAGGTTATTAAGGAGTAAAATCATATTGATATATAAATAGACTTCGAAATAACGAACACCAAAACCAAGTAAAAAATATATGAAGAAGATCACCAAAGGAACACTGCAGCACTAAATCCAGAAAATTTATTGAAAAAAAGTTAAGCACTTTCATCAAAAGCATGAAGTTTTGTGATTTTGATGAAAGCACTTAACTTTTTTCAGTAAATTTTCTGGATTTAGTGCTGCAGTGTTCCTTTGGTGATCCTCTTCATATATTTTTTAATTGATATATAAATGACAAATCAGCAGCTTCTACAAGTACTTATTTTTATCTCACATCAATGACAAAGGCAACAACAGTGTTGCAGAGTCTCTACTTAAGATCAAGTGTTTCAAATATAGGGTAGGTAAGCTCTGGAAGCTGCTTCTTCCATATTTAACAGAGGTAATCCAGAAAGTTCGAGTCAAGTCTGCTATCCCACCTGTGACCTAGAGGGTGACAAGACTATCAAGAAACAGAGTACAAAGGATCAGTCCAGATAAAATCACTTTAGCTAGAAGACCTAGGAGGATCTCTCTCTGATACCCTCCTTGTGGGAAGAATAAAGATACCTTCTTGAAGATTCAGTTAGTTTATTCAGTTATATCCATCCAACTGTTTAACTGAGTAAACTACTTGAAACATCAAAAGTCAGCTTGCTCCTTTTAGATACATAAGAATTTATCTTTTCAACTCCCTGTTGTCAGAGTACAATCTGCAACCCCAAGTACATCTCAACATTTTATCTCAAGAATCAAGGATAAAAGCTAAAAATAATAGTAGAAAAAGGACCAAAACCATGGACAACTATAATTTTTGCATACTTAGAAATTTGCTAGAAAAGCAGGCATTGTATTTGCTTGCATTTTTGAAGGCTTTTAAGTCTGAACCACAAATGTCTGTCATCATCATTTACTGGAATGCTACTTCATATTCTAAAGTCACAATTTAACAAAGCAAATTTACAGCAGCTGAGTAGAACCAAATGCTTTGCAGCTGTGCAAATGGATCCCATGTTAAATACTAACAACACATTTTCCATTACACAAGTCAGAAAATTCAACTAGTACTTTATTTAAAAAATAATAATCAGCCTTCTTAATCTGACACAATTTCTTTTATTTTACTTATTTTTGTTTGGGCGACTGTAGCTCAAAGCCCAAGAGCTGTCCCTGTGTAGACCAGAAAACAACATTCATAATTCCATCACAACACTTTTCCTTGTTTCTTCCTTATTCCCCAAGGCAAAAAAGAAAAAAAAAACATCTTTAGCAAAATGAAATGCAAACTGGAACAACGAAATGGTCATCCTAACATATTCATGGCTTATACTTTCTTGCCTTAAAGCTGTGCATCCCAAGGTCAATGAAAAAATATCTGCCTCTCTCTCTCTCTATATATATATATATATATATATATATATATATATATATAAAATCCCATGCCTGAATGTTCAAACCATCAAAAATGAAAAAAAAAAAAAAAAAAAAAATATATATATATATATATATATATATATATATATATATATATATATAACTTTTACAGGTAGAACAGACCATCTGCTCCACACCCCTGCATCTTTAAATATTCTATCTCTGAGATCACATGACAGTGACTCCTTAGCTGTACTGTTTTGTCATCTCATTACGAACAATCAACACATTTTTGACAAAACACATGTTAATTGTTCATAATGAGATGACAAAACAAGGGACTTAAAGCAACAGATTTCTATTTTGAGTGTAATCAAGTAATATCATGTAGCATGCCTAGAATGTACTGAATGACAGGTATTTTTTTTTTGTTTTAGATGGGTGGTGGTTGTTATGTTTGCACTAGCAGTGATTAAGATATACTTATCATCCATTTATTGCTGGACTGTAAATAGAAAATGGCTGAAAAAGAGTTTATTTTTTGAAGTCACCCAAGGTAACCTATGTTCTGATCAAATCCTTTAACATCAAGCAGCAGCTCTGAATGGCCATGTCAAAGACTACGTGAAATAATGACCAAAGAACACTGACATCAGAATAGGGTAACATATGGCCGCAATATACTCCATAAGTGACAGAAAACCTCAGTGCATGGCAGAAAACTGCCCTGTAACACTCTAACCAAACAGAAAACTAAAACATATAGTAACCAAAAACAAAAAAAAAAACAAAAAACAGAAAATAATCACACACTCTAATCAAAGAACTAAAATATACAGTAACAAAAAAAAAACAAATACTCTAAAATAACAGTAAATACATATAAAATAAATATAACACTAAATAAATAAATAAATAAGTTGCAAGTTGCAGCCATAATGTTAGATGGAAGGGGAAGGGACTGCAAATAAAGCAAAAAAAAAAAAAAAAAAAAAAAAAAACAACTCTTGCACAGAGGATCAAACCTAAAGTACTTTCTATTCCAGGAAGATCTCATCACTACTACACTAGCAAGCAGCTGGCAAACCTCTGCAACAACTGTGTACTGCAGCATTAACACTACCGGAAGTGAATGGTGCAGTTTTATGGTTTCTTATTCTGATGTCAATGTTCTTTCTTCATTATTTCATACAGTCATCCATATGGACATTTCACACAGTCTAAGTGACAATATGCTGCTTAAAGACAATTGATTTGACTGGAAGGTAGGAACCCATTCTGCATGTGTACTAAAGAGTAAATTAAATAAAAATAAAATAAACACTCCCTTGGATTCAGCAAGCCCTGCACAGTGTGCAGGACTAGTGCAGGAGCTCCAGCAGGCAATATGTCTGCCATGCGATCCAAGAATAAGCTGTAGGGACGTGCATGAGAATTCCTGCACTAGTCCTGCACAGACTCAGCTCCTGTATGCAAATTACCCCATTTGCAGGTGAAATCCATGCAAATTAGGTGAATTTGTGATCCAGGAAGCTGGAAGCCGGCCGTGCAGGACTAGTGTAATCTGCAGAAATGTACTCTGTTAGTAACCGAGTACATTTCTGCAAACTACAAAACAGAGCCATGACAGCTCCAAATAAAGGGTGGATATTATGTAGAATGCATGCCACTGGCCACTGGCACAGAAAACAGTTGCAAAAATAAAAAAGTTAACTTTTTTTTTAGCTGATCTTGGCTGTTTAAACGTAGGGCAGTGTGCGCAAACGGGATCGGGCAAAAAAAAAAAAAAAAAACTAAAATAACCATTCTAACCAAAATCACTATTTTGCCATTATACTCAATGGCAGGCAGAAGACAACATGGCCAGTGAATAGTGGTTGCTAAGAGGGGAGGATCAGTGTGGGACCTGTAACTATGCATCAGCAGGCAATCCTATGCAAATGAGGGTAATGATACTGAATCCCGGATTTTCCCTGCATGCTAGTCAGCACCCAACAGTGTAAGAGCAGGAATAGCTTGGTGCAAGCCTAGGAGTTAGCTGACATCATAGGGGGGTATGTCAGGCATACAGTAAGTGGATTGGAGCCCTGTGGTTCGGGTTTGCCCTTAGCTTAGCAGAGGTAAGCAAGAGGGGTGTGTCTGAGGATGCCTAGCACTCTTTACATTGCCTAAGCAGGGGTGTGCGCCACGCATCAGGTTTTAATGGAAAAAAAAGTAAACCAGGAAATAGCAGCTCTGTGCACATTTAAGCACTGTGTTTGCGCGGCGCGCCCCTGGGCTTAAACAGGAAGGCAATGGGAAGGGAAAACAACAGTAGGAAGGTAATCTAGGAGAACTAGCATAGCTGGCAGGTGAAATACATCAGAATCAGCCAATTACACAGGCAGCAGACCAGAACACTACTATAGGCTATGCAAACACCTTTCCCTCTGTTTTCCCACATACTCTACACCACCGGTGTATACAAGCAGAGTAATTTTAACAAACAAAAACAACAAAATGAAAGGGGCTGCAATAGCTATCATGCATCAACATGTGGAATAGGCTGAGGGTGGTGAGGATGAGAATGTTGTTGACCAACCCACAGTGAGGAGAAAGAGAAGAGTGTACAAACCCAGGATAACCTACCAGGGGCTAGATGAGATGGAGATAGTGGAGCACTATAGGGTGGACAGGGACCTCCTACAGCAAGCTGTGCCGGCCATGCCTCACACACGGAACTAACAGAGGGGAACCCATCCCAGTGGATACCAAGGTATGTGTAGGCCTAAGAATACTAGCTACAGGTTCCTTCCAAAGGCCAACTGGGGATATCATAGGGATCTCACAGGCATCAGCATCCAGGGTACTCCACCAGCTCCTGGATGCCATGTCAGCACATGCCGGTGAGCACATATATTTCCCCAACACCTGTGAGGCATTGGCCAGCAATATGTATTTCTTCCATCAAATAGCAAAACACCTTGAGGTAGTGGTTGCTATAGAATGCATGCACATATGCATCAAAGCACCAACCGATGAGCGGGTTACGGTCTACATGAACCTCAAGGGCTTCCCCTCCATCAACTTCCAGGTAGTGTACGATGCCGAGGGCATGATAATGAATGTGTGTGCTGGCTGCCCTGGAAGCTATCATGATTCCCACATCTGGCATCTGACGCAGCTGTGCCAGAGATTTGCCAGTAGGTACATCCCTTATGGTCACCTAGTGTGGGATGCTGGTTATGCACTGGTGCCGTGGCTGATGACACCCATCAGAAATGCACACACACACCTGAACAAGAACTCCATAATGAGGCACACACACAGATCAGAGTTGTAATAGAGCATGTGTTTGGGATGCTGAAGTCATGGTTCCAGTGCCTGGACACATCTGGTGGAGCCTTGCAGTACTCCCCAGCTACATGTACTCAAATTGTCATCGTATGTGCCATGCTACACAATATGATCCTGTGGAAACAGCTGCAGCAGGAACAGCATGGGCAGGGCCACACAGCCCCCCAGCATTGCCAAGGCCTGCACAGGCAAAGAGTGACTCGGAGTAACAACCTGAGCCTGCCCCAGTAGGCAGAAGGAGGCGGGCCCAGTATGCCCTGGCCTTGGCAAAGATGCAACGCATAGCGTGTACACTGACACAGGAGGGACCCAGGGAATGAATGACACCACTCTCTGACTCGCATATACAGTAAAAGGGATGCCAAACATGATAATTCCAGTGCTCAACCATGTACTATGTGCATCCGACATAGGCAGCCCTCCAGCACCATCCTCAATACTGGCACACCCACAAGGTAAATCACTCTCCTTACCAATTACTGAATGGAATAGTATGTGCTGTTACTTGTATCTATGGAATGGATGTGAGCATGTAGGGGAACTGGGTGGCTGAATGGGATGCCAGCAGATAGTAGACACCTATAGTGGCACCACGAGATGTGTAACAAACACTGGTGTCACCATAGTAGCCAGTGCTACATATGGCGACAAAACCCACTGCAGGAAATGTGCTGCTCCCCATGTGTGTCCATGTGGCACACACATGCCAGTCAGGGAGGTTCACATACCCAACAACAATCTCAGCCAGCAGGACAGGTGTAGACAGACACAAAAAAAGGCCATGCTAAGGCTTCTGAATGATGGCTATGGGTAACCCCCCCACCAGGCCTACACAGACAGACTACAGCAGGTCAGGCAGTGGGATGTTAGTTCTGAAAGGTAGGAAGTCAGAAACTGATATGTAGGTCAGTCAAACTTAAGAGATGTAGTACACTGATATGCCTCTAGTCAGCATGATAGGTTAGAGTGGAGACTGAAATGGAATACCTGACATACCAGTACAGTCATAGCAAATGTGTACACATGTCAGGTGTGCCCCCCCATGAATCTTATGTAGAAATGGAGAAACAGTCAGGTGTGCTCCCCAATCCTGTGTAGAAATATATAAGCAGTCAGGTGTGCTCCCCCCAATCCTATGTAGAAATGTAGAAACAGTCAGGTGTTCTCTACCCTCAATCCTATGTAGAAATGTAGTAACAGTCTGGTGTGTCCCCCCCCCCCAATCTGATGTAGACACATTGTAACAGTCAAGTGGGCCCCCCGATCCTAAACAGAAATGTAGTAACAGTCAGGTGTGCACCCCCAATCCTATGTAGAAATGTAGAAACCGTCAGGTATGCCCTCTCCCCCGAATCCTTTGTAGAAATGTAGAAACAGTCAGGTGTGCTCCTCCCAATCCTGTTTTGAAATGTAGAAACAGTCAGGTGTGCCCCCAATCCTATGTAGAAATGTAGCAATGGTCAGGTGTGCCCCCCCAATCCTATGTAGAAATGTAGAAACAGTCAGATATGCCCCTCCCCCCAATCCTTAGCAGAAATGTAGTAACAGTCAGGTGTGCACCCCCAATCCTATGTAGAAATGTAGTAACAGTCAGGTGTGCCCCCCCTCCAATCCGAGGTAGACATGTAGTAACATGTATGTGTAGGTATAATACCAGTGGAGCACAGTTTACCTGAGATGGCCAAGGTAGCAGGATAGATTGTAGCATTTGTACAATATGCAGGCATACATGTGTTAGGTTGGTGTGTGTTTCAAATTGTGTGACAGTGGTCAGTATGTATGTATGTTGAGGTTTGACCTGGTGGCCATTGCCTACTACTGCTGAAGACAAGGCCAAGTCCTCACAACTGCAGTGCCAGAGACAATGCTCCTCAGTATAACATATGCAAGAAGTAAGCCATTGTAAATGTATGGCAGTAATATGTGTCACCATCTGAAAGATGGACATGGCATGACTGTTGTGCTAGATATACAAGCAGTACACAGGGAAAAGGACCCCAAACATATAGTATATAATGTGTAACTGTGAAATGGGCACACCCTTGGAATTGTACATAAAGGTATGCCTCACATTATCTGGGCTTGTAGTAACGAATACCGATGTCGTCTGGCGGAACACTTGCAGATCACAAAGGTGATAGGACTGACGTATTGGGAAACAGCTGATGTCCCTGCACATGTCAGCATAACTAGAATTCCCCATGCATATCTGTGAGTCAGATGCAAGCAGTGTCCATAGCACACATGCACCCAGTCTACCCAAACACCACCCACAGGTACCTCTCCGGTCATATCCCTGCTGTTGGGAATGGGTATAATATGACCTCCACCTGTGTATGGCAATAGTGAAAGAATGCAGCAGGCAGTGCAGGTGTCCCATGCAGGTGTGTCCCTAGCTGTAAGCAGCACCCTGTCAGCATCCACACCACCTGATCAATATTGATAGAAAGTATTGGCATGAACAACTAGCACACCTACCCTGTCACCCCCAGGGGAATATAGTGTATGGCAGTCTGGGACTGTAGGACTAACAGAATGCAATGACCTGCTACAGCTGCCCTGCAACACCACCAAATGGCCTACAGGCCTCTGCCAAAGGCCTGCATTTCACCCGTACTGCCAATGTATGTTATGTCATGGACACCCAAATAACAACATACCACACTCCACATAAGCCATATGCAAGGCCATGTGGACAGACCACAACAGCATGTCCACCATGTCCCAATGCATGAACTGTGGACCAACACCAAAACACAGCTGTGATGGGGTGATAACCTTAGGGAAGGTATCACAGTATGTATGTATGCATAATGTATATTAGAGGATAGAATCATAGAGGGGGGTGGGAGCATGGGCAGCATGGAATGTGAAAGGTCCAACACACAGCCATTTGCACATGCTATCCCTGGCTGCAAACAAAAAAATGGATGGCTACATACCTTCCCATACACCACAATAGGGGTAATGTCCTGACTTATGACCCCTGCCTCTAGGTAACCTGTGTGAATCTGTACAGCTGTGAGGTATTGCCATAGCAAGATAAAACCATACTGTCATGTCGATGCATTTACAAGTATGGGATCCTCTGCCATCACTGTACCAAGGTGCTGAACTGGATACACAGACCAAGCAGCAAGTGTCTGCAGCACCCCCTCCAAAATGGCATAACTTGCCATGACTATGTAGGTGTATGACCACAATACTGGACACAGCTGCATTCACTCTGGAGTCCCCAGGACATCACTGCAAGCAAAAATTTCCACCTGACAGTACTTGAGGGCATAAAACATCACAGTGTATAACAGTACACATGTCTGAATATCTCTACTAACACCAGTACCGTATAGCAGAAGCAGCAGAGATGCAATCACCTACAGTAACACTATCCCTTGCACAGTTTGACCCAATATTGCCAATTGAACTACATATATCCTGCAGAAACAGTTTGCTAGCTGTAAGTGTAGAACACAAAGGTCTGCACTGGAGTACAAACTACCTGGAATGGATACACGCATGCAATACAGAAGGGCATATTGGGCATGCTCACACACTTAGAGAAATGAAGGCTATGTCAGACAACGACATACTGAAATGTCATACTGGGCATGCTCACACACTTATGAAGCCCATGTCTGCCAACAACAGTGGAACATACATATCTAACACTTGCAGATGTTAGTGCATACACTCCTCAGTATGCACCAGTCATGCTTTGCACACACATTGGATAGGAATACACACATATATCCAAGGACAACACGCTATAATATGCCAAAAGTACACATACATAGATGTGTGGAAGAGAGTGACAAAGAGCCTTCCGTAATGAGGCCTGTCCCACCCAGCACAAAGCCAAATGGCTACAACCACATGATGCGTAAATGTCACTCACTGTAGAAATTAGCCACTGGTATCCCTCAGCATTAAAGTCTCTGTGATGCAAGTGCTAGCTGTGCAACATGACTGTACAAGGCAGTAGTCATCTAGCAGTTGTATACATGTAGCTGCAGAATATCAACCTGTGTGTGCCTAAGTGTGGTGTTTCAACCTCTAGATGAATGGGTACTGGCCCATGCACACACACTGCCCTCCCCATAGCCCTACTATAACAAGCCTGCTGATGTCATTCAGTTTGAAATACACCTTTGGGGAAAGAGAAACCCAGTAATCTCTGTGGCGTGTCCTATAACTGCATAATGCTGTAGTGTGATAAATTAGTTAGGCAAGAGTTCTAATCCCAGATGTAGCAGAAGTGTGTGTGTGTGTGTGTGTGTGTGTGTGTGTGTGTGTGTGTGTGTGTCTTTGTCTATGTAGGGAGCAATGTTTTTTAGGCTAGTCATACTCACTACATTGCAAATGGCCTACTTTGGCAAGGCTGTTGATGTCACTCAGTTTGAAATACACCTTTGTGAAAGAAGTAGCCCAGTAATCTCCATGGCACACCCTATAATTGTGTAATGCTATAGTATGATAAGCTAGTTAGGTAGGAGTTCTAATCTCACAAATGGCAACTGTGTGCTTGTGTGTGTCTCTGCCTGTGTAGGGAGCAATGCTGTTTAGGCTAGTCACACTCACTTCATTTCAAATGCCCTACTTTGGCAAGGCTGCTGATGTCATTCAGTTTGAAATACACCTTTGGGAAAGGAGTAGCCCAGTAATCTCTGTGGCACATCCTATAACTGCATAATGCTGTAGTGTGATACTCTAGCTATGTAGGAGTTCTAATCCCAGACATGGCAACTGTGTGTGTGTGTGTGCGTGTGTGTGTGTGTGTGTGTGTGTGTGTGTGTCTGTCTGTGTAAGGAGTAATGCTTTTTAGGCTAGTCACACTCATTACATTTCAAATGCCCTACTTTGGCAAGGCTGCTGATGTCATTCACTTTGAAATACACCTTTGGGAAAGGAGTAGCCCAGTAACCTCCATGGCATGTCCTATAACTGCATAATGCTGTAGTGTGATAAACTAGTCAGGTAGAAGTTCTAATCCTCAACATGGCAACTGTGTGTGTGTTTGTGTGTCTCTGTAGGGAGCAATGCTTTTTAGGCTAGTCACATTCAGTACATTTCAAATGCCCTACTTTGGCAACTCTGCTGATGTCATTCACTGTGAAATACACCTTTGGGAAAGACATAGCCCAGTAATCTCCATGGTGCACCCTATAACAGCATAATGCTGTAGTGTGATATAGTACTTTGGTAGGGGTTCTATTCCCACACATGACAAGTGTGGATGTTTGTGTGTGTGTGTTTCTTTGTCTGTGTAGGGAGCAATGCTCTTTAGGCTAGTCACACTCACTACTTTACAAATACTCTACTTTGGCAAGCATGCTGATTTTATTCACTATGAAATACACCTTTAGGAAAGGAGTAGCAAAGTAATCTCCATGGTATATCTTATAACAGCGTAATGCTGTAGTGTGATATAACACTTTGGTAGGGGTTCTATTCCCACACATGGCAAGTGTGGATGTTTGTGTGTGTGTTTCTTTGTGTAGGGAGCAATGATTTTTTAGGCTAGTCACACTCATTACAATTCAAATGCCCTACATTGGCAAGCCTGCTGATGTCATTCACTGTGAAATACACCTTTGGTAAAGGAGTAGCCCAGTAATCTCTGTGGTGTGTCTTATAACAGCGTAATGCTGTAGTGTGATATAGTACTTTGGTAGGGGTTCTATTCCCACAAATGGCAAGTGTGTTTGTTTCTTTGTCTGTGTAGGGTGCAATGCTTTTGAGGCCATTCACAGTCACTACAACCTCCATTGACCATCTTTGGCAAGCCTGCTGTCATTCCCAGTGAAATACACCTTTGGGGAAAGAGTACGCCAGTAATCTCTGTGGTAAATCTTATTACTGTGTAATTCTGTAGTGTAATAAACTAGTTAGGTAGGAGATCTAATCCCAGACATGGCAAGTGTGTGTGTGTGCCTGTGTTTGTCATTTGTATGCTGTGTGGAGGTGGCTGTAGTGTGTAACAACTGGACTCATTGGGGAGTGGGTTTTGCAAATTTCTTATATGGTGGCCCTATTATATGTCACAATGTCCACCTTACAAGGATAATAGATGTGAAATAGCCGAGAGGCTAGGGTGCCAATCCATAACCCTATACGTGATATCAAGGCCTGGTGAACAAAGTTAGCAACCCTTGTATCACCCAGAGAACACTCTCAACCCATGTCTCATGCACAAACACACTTGCCTAGGCAACAACTGCTATGCTGGTAGTACCCTGCATATTGCCCACAGATAGTAACTATGGTGTGATTGCAGTAGACTACAGAGGGCATGGCACCCTATCCATCAGTACAATAGGCAAGTACATGCAGACAGTGCGCCTTCACTATGTTCCCCACTGGATGCCTGCAACACCTGCGGTGCCATCAAATGTGACCCACAAAGGACATACTATGCCTTAAACACATGCCCTACATGGACAGATGCCACTGACACCAGGGAATACCTGTATCATGCTATTAATGTAGGTGCAGGGTCAACCTGCTGCCTATTACCAGTTCCTGCCACATGAGGCCAGGACTGCCACATCTGATAAAAATCTGTGTACACAACATGGGCCAGACACACCAGGTACAGTTCCACATGTCACTGTATATGCATGTGGGACATGTGCACATCCCAGACAGTGTCCATGTCATGCATTAAAGAACACACACATGGCAATCATAGCACAGCAATGGCCACACAGAATAGTTACCCAGGTGACTGGATGGTGAATACAATACCTACCTGTGTGGGCCAATCCAGACACTACACCCCTGAACCACACTGCAGACCATTGTCATGTGGCCTAATGCCAAGGTATGCCCTTCACCTAGCCTTGTATAGCCTTTCTGGCACAGTCAGCCACTACACACCCGTGAAGCAATGCACGCATGCATCTCAGTACTGGCACCCTGTATATGTGTGTGTGGTGCATGATGCTTTCGACCACATTCACACTCACTACAACCCCTACTGGCATACTGAAGCATGCTGTCTGATGTCAGACACCTTCACATACCCTATGCCCATATAACGTCCGGATAACCCCTGTGGTGCATGTGATACCTGCACATTACTGTACTGTGGCAAACTAACTAGTTAGGAAGTGTGTTCCTGACCCTGCCAAGTGTGTCAATGTGTGTGAGTCCCTGAGAGAGTGTGGCTGTGTTGAAGCTGATACCTGTTCATGTGGACAGGCACGTGTACTACATCTACTGTACCACTACCATATCACTGTTGCAGATGGCAATCACCATCACATATACATTTGGATAGCTCCTCAACATGTAAGCTATGTGGCGCATGCAATAACTGCATAGACAAGTGATAGCAATACATAGTCAGTCAGGGGTTTGAAACTGTGTACTGGTAGGTGTGTGACACAAACATGCTTAGGATTTACTCCCCCACCCTCTCCCTGACTTTGTCTCTGTCTTTCTCACTCCCTCTCTGGTAGATGTGGAGCACTACACCTGCTTTGCATAGGCAGCAGCTTGTGTTTTGTAAGTGAAGCTCATGATCAGCTAATGGCCTCTGCATGAATTGCAGCCCTCCTCTAGCTATTTGCATGTGGAACAGCTGTGGTAACATTTTCATAGCCAATTGCATGTAAAGACACTCCAATATCTAGGAACATCATGTTGTTGTTGGGCCTTTTCATTCATTGTGAGCAGGACCTAGATTTGGTGTTTGGCAAACAGCATCACAGATGGATTTGGGATTTACCTCTAACAACATGCACTGTGGAAACAGGCCAACACACAGAAGAAGGCTGTGCCTGACATGACTAAAGAATGTAAGCGTTGCTATTCTGCATTTGGAGTAATGTCAGTTTAACAGGGTGTGTGTGGATATGGCTGGTCTACATGGTTTAATACCTGTCATGACAGTGCTATGTTTTTGAGGAAACCCCCATCTGTAGGGTCATCTGCAGACTGGGTGGTGTGTGGAGCCTTTTTTTCTTGTATGACTCAAAGAACACCTATCTGAGAACTGTATAAGCATAGTGTGAAGACTGAACTCAGCACATGGTGACAGCCATGAGAGGTACTGACTTCATATCCTTCATAGGACATATGTAACAACTAACCTTGGTACGACAGTAAATGTATGAGGTTATCACAGCAACATGCCAATATTGGGGCAGTGTTCGCAGCTCCAGCCACAAGTCTGTCAACCTTTGTACATATGTCCTGCAGTAAGAGATGCATATGTCCTGTACACCATTATTTATTGACATCATACCTGATAGCAAGCCAGTCAAATATCAGGTTGCTAGACATGTTATG